>NW_024116723.1:0-183689 GCF_003073215.2 Triticum urartu
AGGAGGAAGAATGGATATCCATTTTGAGGCACGTTTAAAACGGCCACGTGATGCTACAGAGTCAGCCAAGTTAGTATCAGAGGCAGCGGTTGCTGTTAGGTGTCTTGTACGTATCCTCCCAACATGGATTCAGTACAGGAATGACAAAGACGAAACCCAGTTCAACACCTTCCTCGACCATTTATCTGTAAGTATGGTTATGTATGGAAACTAGTAATATCGTCTTGCTCTGTCCAATACTTTCTAGGTTGCTGATAATGAGACTCCCATAATTTTCACACAGGAAACAGCTATGACCATGATTACGCCAAGCTATTTAGGTGAGACTATAGAATACTCAAGCTTGCACCCATGTTTTCAAGTCTGCTCTACGATAGTATCGGTATAAATTGAGGAAAACTCACTTTGAAGGCAAGGATAATAGTGAACTTGCCCAAACATCTCAAGTGGAAAATATATCTGATGAAGACTGGAGAGGCCTCGTTAAACACTGGTCCGATCCGAAGTATCAGGTACATTATATATATGTCATCAGGTCACATGTTGAAGTCCTATTTATGCATGTGCCATACAAATCTATCTTCTTGTAGGTGAACTGTTCAAAGAACAAGGCCAACCGTACGAAAGTGAAATTCCAACAGACGACAGGATCTCCTTGCTATATTGCACACTGCGAGGCTCTTGTAATTAGCTGCTGTTTCACTCTTTTTGCTGTACCATATTATCAGATCTATATTGACTTGTTCCAAATGCAGAGGAAAGCCCGCAAGGACCAAAAAGTACCTGAACCAAATGTTGTGGAAATCTTCAAGGACTGTCACACCAGCAAGAAGAAGGGCATGACTACACCAGTCAAAGCCGCTGTTGTAAGTCCTTAATCCTCATGCCTTTTAACTACTACTTACTTTGACTTGTGCCTTGAACTGCATGGATTGCAGCCAATGTCTATTACTCTTTTCAATTTTATACACAATTGTCTTAGCGTATCATTGCACCTTACAAGGTTTAAAAGAGAGGAGTGATGTTCCTTTTATGTTGACCCGTAATCTAGTTCCGTGCTCGACTTGCCCACACAACGTTACAATTGCCTGTTTGTCTGTTCTCACTTGTTTTGTGATATGAATGACATCATACTATGCTTACCGTATTATAAACTTCGTCTCTTCATCCTTAGCCCTCAATACAATGTGAAGAAATAGACAATACATTAGCGATGGTACATGGTCATATGTTTGGAACCTGGTTTTGTTATGTACTTTGCAATAAAATACAACTAATATTTTACATGGGTTCACCAGAATAAGTTCTGTATATAGACCAAAGCTATTTTGTTTGGTTTTGCTGCCTCCTTAATATCTTCTGTTCTGGTACTACTAATGTAAAACCTCAACTTTTCAGCGAGCTATGGAAAAAATGGTGGAACCGCCACCTGAAGGTGGCGAGGCAACTATAACCGCAATGTCAGCTCTTGCTGCAGTGGGTCAGTACCTGTCCACTAACAGTGCCAAAAGCACGTTCCTGTGTAATACTGGGTTGGTTGTTAAGGCAATATCGTCCAAACTGCCTCATGATCAAGATATGAAAGCTCAAAGCAATGTTGTATCTGTGCTCCAGACACAAGTCCATTCCCTAATAGAGACCCTTTGTGAAACAAGGAGAAACATTGCTCAATGTCGTCAAGATATGCATGGTTTTGAAACCAGACTATCGGACATTTGCTATGTTGTTCAGGAGCCTAGGGGAAATGAAGGCGAGGGTTATGGTGCTCCATCGGACAATACAGCATGAAAATGTAACAGTCAGGTCTAATGAAATGAGCTTCTGAACTTCTGGTGGTGCATTTATCTTCTAGACTGTTAAGTTTTATGCCAACCTTCCTTTTGTTATATAGTTGCAATTTGTTTTGGTGCGATACAAAATGTATTCTTAACATGCAGCCACCGCCTGAAGAAAACAGCAAGCCATTTTTGTATAGTGTAGGGTGTTCCCTATATTTGCACTGGTGGCGATCTTTGATGCCGATTGGATGTAATCTATGCAATCGCCTTAATAGCCTAGCGTTAGTTTCGGCCTTATTTATTTCATAGTCTTCTTTTTCCCTGGTTTGCTAGTGGCCGCAACTACCATGGGCCATATACGGGCCGTAGGATCCATGGGTATCCTACGGGCCATCGATAAATGGGCCTGTAATCGGTGGGCCTCGGGCCGTCGGATAAATGTGTCTACATGGGCCATAATCGGGGGTAATTGGTATCGGCCCAGCGCGGTAACAGGCCGTTAACAGGCCGTAGGACAGCAAAGGCTTAATTTTGTCACAGGCATAATGGGTCGTTAATGGGCCAGAATATAGGACGGGCTGGAAACGGGGCAACGGGTTAACAGGTCAGCAACGGGCCGACTCTTGCCATGGGCTAATTTTGGCCCATTAGGATAATAGGCCAGTAACGGGCCGACTCTTGCCATGGGCCAACTTTGGCCCATTAGTGTAATAGGCCAGTAACGGGCCGACTCTTGCCATGGGCCGAATTTGGACCATTAGGGGAACATGCCAGTAACGGGCCGGAAGTAATCGAGGACCGAAAAGGAGCCCAAGAACGTATGGGCTGTCAATAGGCCAAAAGCTAACACGGGCTGGAAACGGCCAACGTAAATCACGGGTTGTTAACGGGTATAAAGAAAATTACTGTTCATTATGGGCTAGACTCACCGTGGCCCTGTAACGGGCCGAAAGATATGAAGGCCTCATATGGTCCGAAAAACGTCGTGGGCCATACATGGGCCGAAAGTGAAATGGGCTGGTATTATATTCGACGGCCCACATGACGTTGTTGGGCCGATTTCCTTTAGGGCCTAACGGGCCATGAGTTAACGGGCCGTAAAATAGGCTATTTGCAAAGAGACCGTTAACAGGCTTTTCATGGGCTAGCCCGTTAACTTTTGACCAAGTCAAACGGGCCGGCTTTGTAAGCTAAATGGGCCACTGTTGGGCCGTGCCACGTGTCGACATATCATAGGCGCCTATCTGACGCACTGATGAGCTGACACGTGTTTTGTCCGGCCAATAAGAATTTTACACGTGGAAATTTCCCATTGGTCGGGGCTGTAACGGTTTTCGGATCCAAAACACGACCCGATAGCTTAATGGCGTTCCGTTACGGTGGATGCCACGTGTCGGTCACCCTTGACGAAAGCACTTCTGTGACGCGCGATTTATCATCATGGAAGTGGACACTTCCGTGATGATAATTTTGGTAATGTCATGGAACACTTCTACGACAGCACAGGTATGACTATCTTGATTCTGTCATAAATTTGTCATGGATGTACATGCATGACAAAAAAGGCGACCTACTGTTACAAACACGTATCATCATGGAAGTGTATTTTTTTGTAGTGGCCCTAGCAATTTGTTCATCAAGAAATTCACTAAGGGGCACAGCAGTATCAGGCATAGAAGTAGTTTCATCATAAGTATCATGCATACCAGAAGTGGCATCATCAATAACATGCGATATATCAGAACGAATAGCAGAAGCAGGTTTAGGTGTCGCAAGCTTACTCATAACAGAAGGTGAATCAAGTGCAGAGCTAGATGGCAGTTCCTTACCTCCCCTCATAGTTGAGGGATAAATTTTTGTTTTCTTGTCTTTCAAGTTCCTCATAGTGTCCAGCAGATATAAATCCCAAGTGACTCAAAGAATAGAGCTATGCTCCCCGGCAACGGCGCTAGAAAAAGGTCTTGATAACCCACAAGTATAGGGGATCGCAACAGCTTTCGAGGGTAGAGTATTCAACCCAAATTTATTGATTCGACACAAGGGGAGCCAAAGAGTATTCTCAAGTATTAGCAACTGAGTTGTCAATTCAGTTACACCTGGATAACTTAATATCTACAGCAAAGTATTTAGTAGCAAGGTAATATGATAGTAGTGGTAACGGTAACAAAAGAGTAATGAAAGTTCAAGCAATATTTTTGGTATTTTGTAGTGATTGTAACAATAGCAACGGGAAAGTAAATAAGCGTAAACCAGTATATGGAAAACTCGTAGGCATTGGATCAGTGATGGATAATTATGCTGGATGTGGTTCATCATGTAACAGTCATAACATAGGGTGACATAGAACTAGCTCCAATTCATCAATGTAATGTAGGCATGTATTCCGAATATAGTCATACGTGCTTATGGAAAAGAACTTGCATGACATCTTTTGTCCTACCCTCCCGTGGCAGCGGGGTCCTAATGGAAACTAAGGGATATTAAGGCCTCCTTTTAATAGAGAATCGGAACAGAGCATTAGCACTTAGTGAATACATGAACTCCTCAAACTAAGGTCATCACCGGGAGTGGTCCCGATTATTGTCACTTCGGGGTTGCCGGATCATAACACATAGTAGGTGACTGATGTCTACTACACAACCTTCTTCTTGTAGACTTTGCTGGGCCTCCAAGTGCAGAGGTTTGTAGGACAGTAGCAAATTTCCCTCAAGTGGATGACCTAAGGTTTATCAATCCGTAGGAGGCGTAGGATGAAGATGGTCTCTCTCAAACAACCCTGCAACCAAATAACAAAGAGTCTCTTGTGTCCCCAACACACCCAATACAATGGTAAATTGTATAGGTGCACTAGTTCGGCGAAGAGATGGTGATACAAGTGCAATATGGATGGTAGATATAGGTTTTTGTAATCTGAAAATATAAAAACAGCAAGGTAACTAATGATAAAAGTGAGCGTAAACGGTATTGCAATGTTAGGAAACAAGGCCTAGGGCTCATACTTTCACTAGTGCAAGTTCTCTCAACCATAATAACATAATTGGATCATATAACTATCCCTCAACGTGCAACAAAGAGTCACTCCAAAGTCACTAATAGCGGAGAACAAACGAAGAGATTATGGTAGGGTACGAAACCACGTCAAAGTTATTCTTTCCAATCAATCCGTTGGACTATTCCTATAAGTGTCACAAACAGCCCTAGAGTCCGTACTAGAATAACACCTTAAGACACAAATCAACCAAAACCCTAATGTCACCTAGATACTCCAATGTCACCTAAAGTATCTGTGGGTATGATTATACGATATGCATCACACAATCTCAGATTCATCTATTCAACCAACACATATAACCTCAAAGAGTGCCCCAAAGTTTCTACCGGAGTATCACGACGAAAACGTGTGCCAACCCCTATGCATAGGTTCATGGGCGGAACCCACAAGTTGATCACCAAAACATACATCAAGTGAGTCACGTGATATCCCATTGTCACCACAGATACGCACGGCAAGACATACATCAAGTGTTCTCAAATCTTTAAAGACTCAATCCGATAAGATAACTTCAAAGGGAAAACTCAATCCATTACAAGAGAGTAGAGGGGGAGAAGAATCATAAGATCCAACTATAATAGAAAAGCTCGCGATACATCAAGATCGTGTCAAATCAAGAACACGAGAGAGAGAGAGAGAGATCAAACACATAGCTACTGGTACATACCCTCAGCCCCGAGGGTGAACTACTCCCTCCTCGTCATGGAGAGCGCCGGGATGATGAAGATGGCCACCGGTGAGGGTTCCCCCCTCCGGCAGGGTGCCGGAACAGGGTGGCTACAGAGGCTTGCGGCGGCGGAACTCCCGATCTAATCTCTGTTCTGGAAGTTTTAGGCTACGTGAGTATATATGGGTGCAGGAAGTACGTCGGTGTAGCTTCGGGGGCCCCACGAGGCAGGGGGCGCGCCCTAGGGGGGTGGGGGCGCCCCCCACCCTCGTGGCCGCCTCCTTCCTTTCCTGACGTGGGGTCCAAGTCCATCCGGTAGCTTTCATTCCAAAAATAACTTCTCTAGTTGATTTCGTTCCATTTCGACTTCGTTTGATATTCCTTTTGTTCGAAACAACGAAATAGGCAAAAAAAACAGCAATTCTGGGTTGGGCCTCCGGTTAATAGGTTAGTCTCAAAAATAATATAAAAGTGGATAATAAAGCCCAATATTGCCCAAAACAGTAGATAATATAGCATGGAGCAAACAAAAATTATAGATACGTTGGAGACGTATCAGTCACTATAGACTTGCAATATAGGATCAAGAACACACATATATTCATGAAAACATAATAGGTTCAGATCTGAAATCATGGCACTCGGGCCCTAGTGACAAGCATTAAGCATAACAAAGTGATAGCAACATCAATCTCAGAACATAGTGGATACTAGGGATCAAACCGTAACAAAACTAACTCGATTACATGATACATCTCATCCAACCCATCACCGTCCAGCAAGCCTACGATGGAATTACTCATGCACGGCGGTGAGCATCATGAAATTGGTGATGGAGGATGGTTGATGATGACGACGGCGACGAATCCCCCTCTCCGGAGCCCCGAACAGACTCCAGATCAGCCCTCCCGAGAGGTTTTAGGGCTTGGCGGCGGCTCCGTATCGTAAAACGCGATGATTTCTTCTCCTTGATTTTTTCTCCACGAAAGCAAATATATAGAGTTGGAGTTGGCGTCAGAAGGTCTCCAGGGGGCCCATGAGGTAGGGGGGCGCGCCCTAGGGGGGGCGCCCCCCACCCTCGTGGACAGGGTGTGGGCCCCCTGGTCTTCATCTTTGGCGAGGATTTTTTATTATTTTTTATAAGATATTCCATGGAGTTTCAGGTCATTTCGAGAACTTTTGTTTTCTGCACAAAAAAAACATCATGGCAATTCTGTTGAAAACTGCATCAGTCCAGGTTAGTTCCAGTCAAATTATACAAGTTAGAGTCCAAAACAAGGGCAAAAGTAGATACGACGGAGACGTATCAATAAGCCTACTGACGAACCAATGATGTTTGAAGGAGCTCTCTAGCTCTCCGCATTTCAACCGCCGTCGGAGACTCGCCCTCGATAGGGAGAGCTACCAATCGTGATGCCACAGCGATCATGTTACCCAAAGGGTTAGAGTAATGACCCAGCGGTGTCGGCATGTCTTGTGGCGGGATATTGTTCTGACGAGGCGGGTTAGTTGTGCGCGGCTGAACCGGCGTTCCCGTCCCATGCGCTTCAACCCGGTCTACCACTGGCGGGTTACTGGTTCCTTCTCCTGGTGTGTTAAAGAGATTTATTGCCTCGTAGACTGGAGGCAGACGAGTTTGATGCCTCCTCCTCATGACTTCGTTTGAAGCGTTCTGATCCACCATGAGCCGGTAAGACTCCGACTGAATCCGCTGCACCTGAGCATCCAATGTAACCCACTCCGTGGCCATCCTGGCGTCTTCAGCCACCAGGTCTTCCTTAGCTTGAGCTATATGATCTCGCAATTTCGCGACTTCTGCGTTGTGCTGATCTCGGTTATCCAGGTTAACCTCCGTCGTCAGCAGTGTTGCCAAGGTGTCTAGTAAACCAGACAAGACTTGAGCCAGCTGGCGCGCAGGGCCTCCTGCCCCGGCTGCCGTCGCCGCTGCTGACCCAGAAATCAATGACGTTGCCGTTGAAGAATGCTGTACTCGCTGCGTACCGGCCATGAAGATTGCAACCCAGTTCGGCGGCTCGTAGGGGTCCGGAATACTATCGCCATCGGACCAGCCCCCAAGTCGGCCGTCTTGCAGTTGATATAATGACTCGGTTTCACCGGTGGATGACTCGCCATCCAAGTAGACAACCGTCTCACCGTCAGATACCGATCTATCCTCAGATTCCGCACCATGGATGAATCCCACGAAGGCACGATTCACGGCGGGCTGAACTCGGGCGGGTCTTGCACGATGAGCCATCTCGATGATTTCGGCGCAAATGTCCGGCTCAGGGCCCGGTTCGCCGATCTTGCTAATGAAGACGTGAATTCCACCGAAGGGGACCCGATACCCGTACTCAATTGAGTCGGCCTCAGGGCCCCAGCCGGCGTCGTCGATGTAGAGCTTGTCGTGATGACTCTTGGTCATCCGGCCCACAACGTATCCCTTGATCCCTTCGAAGTTGCCCTTCAAGAACTCGAAACCACCGTGCGCTGGCCCCATGGTGGGCGCCAACTGTCGTGGAATAGTCACGTCAGATGTCCTAGTGTGAGGACTTAGTCGTGAGGCCATCGCAATGAGATTAGCTTAAAGGGGTTAATCGGGACAAAGGACACAGGGAGTTATACTGGTTCGGCCCCTTGCGGTGAAGGTAAAGGCCTAATCCAGTTTGATGTGGTATTGCTAGGGCTTCGTTGACCAGGGGGCGAATACGCTTAGCCTGGCTCTCGATCTGTTGTTTCTTGTCCTAAACCGCCGCCGGGTCGTCCCTTTATATACACAGGTTGATGCCAGGCGGTTCACAGAATCCTGGCCGGCTCATAAACGTGTCCGGCTCGGTATCCACTCCTTCCTATCTTACAATACAAGTCATATACCTATGGCGGTTTAATCTATGGGCCCTCACCCGCCTTTGGGCTTTGGGAATTCTTATTAAGTCTCTTTCGTAAATCGCCATCTTCTATGTCTTCATGGGCTTCATAAATCGTAAATCACCATGAGCTTAACCCGGCCCCTCCTGGGCGGTTTATACTTAATAGTTATATCCCCAACACAATCCGTGCTCCTCTCGACGCCACCATTGTTGCCAAAACAGAAACCGGCGCCCCGCCTAAGCAAACCACGGTGCGAACGTGTCACCATCCACCGGTCTCCCAGTCATAGCCGGCTTCGAAACGATGCCTCCATGGCGGACAAAGACGCGAAGAAGCCTCCTCGGCCGATCCAGGGGATCTAAGGTTTTCCTCCAGATCTAAATCCGTGGCGAGAAGGAGGAAAACTCTAAGCGACGCTGCAAAGAATGAAGACATCCGCCGAGGAGTTGCAAGTGTCATCGTCATCACCGGTTGCCTCGAACGGGCGACTCCGACATCACCATAGAGCTCCATCATCGAAGCCAAGCCGCAAATAGCCGCAGAAGCCATGACGGCATACGCCAACTGATGGTGACACGTGCAAGCAACCCACAACTCCGACTCTGATGACAAGCATCGCAAGGGAAATATGCAGGACTTGCGCCGACCGTGCCCTTCGCAAACGACCACTGAGTGCATGTTCCGTCACCGTCTGGACTCGCTCCACCGTAGCTCAGACTTGAAAACAACCAAGTAAACAACGGAAGGTCACCTCGGACAAGCCGGCAAGAACCAACTACCAAAGTCCATGGTGCAACCCGCGCTCCTCTCGATGCCATCATCGTTGTCAAAACAGAAACGAGCGCCCCGCATCACCATACCACACTGCAAAGATGCCGCCATCCACCGGTCTCCCATTCGTAGCCTGCTCCGAGACGGTGCCCCCATGGAGCAGAAAGACGCGAAGGCGCCTCCACACCCGATCCAGCTGATCTGAGGTTTCCCTCCGGAGTCAAAACCATGGAGAGAAGGAGGAGCACACCTCCAAGCGATGCTTCCAAGAAAGGTCCGGGCACCCACGACCTACGCCCACACCCACCCATTGCCATCTTTATTGTGGAGGAAAGAGAGGGAAAGTGGCTGCTTGTGCCACTGATGGGCGGGCCAGGGGAAGACAAGGGCGCGCATCCCGCCCGTCCACGCGATGTCCGCTCGACTACAAATTCGCCTCAAACTGGGGTTGAGAACGGATCGAAACCGGATAGAAAACATATGATGACCCATTTACTCCCACGTATTGGAGGGCCTGCTATGTCCGTTTACCTCCAAACAGAGATGGACAGACCACTCAGAGTTGTGCGGTGGAGTTGCTCTTATGCGCAACCGTTCGCACGGTTGCTAGGAGTGTGAACCTTTTGAAACCGTGATATGGCGACAAGGGCCCCACGCAGAGATTCACGCGTGCCATCCGACGGCACACGCGCGCTCGCACGAAATCCCCACTGAGTCGACGTCAGTTCATTAGTAAAGAAAAACCGAGAAAAGGACAGGCTATGAGCCCACCCGTGATTCTCGTGAGAGAAAGAGAGATGAAGGCATCTCTCATCTCTAGCGTGGAGGAAAAGCAGGTTGGACTCAAAGGAATCTTTGTACGAGACAAACAAACCACTTGCTCCATTCCAAGCAATATAAAAATGATCCGCTTTGGGCGAATCACACGGCAGAGCTTGGAAATGAGCAACTTATTAGCCCCTCCGTTCCCCTATATAGTGCGCCTTGTCTGTAGCGTTTACACCAAGATATGTGCTGGCACTTTTATCTGGACCAGAAATACCCTCTTGCTTTTGTCAGACTGTCACACATGTGGGTGTATGCAGCTTCGCTGCGGTGTTCCAGGCGTCCAGCGGACGGGTATCTTGGTCCAAACCTGTTTATGCACACTATATTCCGGAATTTGATCCAAAATCATATATGCACTATAATATAGTAAAACTGAGGGAGTATCATTATTGTGTAGTTGATGAGTCTACGCACAGAAAGCCGAACTAGACTGGTAGGTGGGGCGCTCGTTGTCCTCTGAACTGGCGCAAGATTTCACATGGCCTGAGCATGAGGGGGACATGGCCAAGTGGGTACGTAGACCCCTCCACGTCCCAACTCGCCGTGCCCCAGCCGGCCAAGTGGTCGGCCAGACGACGAAGCCGCTGGCAATTTTGAATGTTAGGCCTGCGTAGGGGATTCTTAGTTTTTTTTTGTTTTTCTTTTGCGGTTGACGTAGGGGAGTCTTTGATTCACATGATTTTGAAAATGCGGGAATAGAAAAGTATAGATTTTTTGTTTGATAATGGGTAGATTTCATTGGCTAAAAAATGAAGCATCAAGAGGATGCAAAACAAGATGAACACATTTTGGACCCTGTGTAACTAGAATGCACACAATCAACACGAACACACACAAAAACACGCTGACAACTAGGAAAGTATAGTATTGAAGTCGTACACCCACTTGAATTCTATAGGATCAGGAAGGAGTGTTTTTTTTTCTGCAGGGGAACAACGCATCAGAACAGTAACCACCGTCGATAAAGAGAAGCCTAGATCGAAAGGATCCAACCTATAGACACACAAACATAGACTGGATCGAAGCGGATCCACCAAAGAGAAACGCCGATCGAATCCCGCGAGATCTGCTGGAGACAAACCTCCACATGCCCTCCAATGACGTTGAAGCATCACCGGACGGGGCCTAAGCAAGGAGAACATTATTTTATCTTCAGCAAGCCGCTGTCCTATCGCCTTTCTGGGCAGGACACAAACTCGAGCAAACTCTTAAAAAATACCTAAAAAAACTAGGAAGGAGCGTTTGATGCAAAAAAACAAAAGAATTGTAAAAGGAGATTGGAGTGGATGTTAGATTTCCCATGAAATGTTTTTTTTAATGAGCCAAAAGACTTACCATTTTCATCGATTTAGAAGAGGAGAATTGACTGGCTAATCTGTGAAAAACCAGGCTAAAACTGATATAACCCAACCCATATGACCCGGGCACCACCGGCCAGCCACTGACATGGAACTCGGCGCTGCAAAGAAGAAATGCATCCGCAGAGAAGTTGCAAGCGTCATCGTCATCACCGGTTGCCTCGAATGGGCGACTCCGACTTCACCATAGAGCTCCATCATCAAAGCCAACCCGCAAATAGCCGTAGAAGCCATGACGGCATACGCCAACTGATGGCGACACGTGCAAGCAACCGACAACTCCGACTCTAATGACAAGCATCGCAACGGAAATATGCAGGACTTGCGCCGACCGTGCCCTTCGCAAACGACCACTGAGTGCATGTTCCGTCACCGTCTGGACTCGCTCCACCGTAGCTCAGACTTGAAAACAACCAAGTAAACAACGGAAGGTCACCTCGGACAAGCCGGGAAGAACCAACTACCAAAGTCCATGGTGCAACCCGCGCTCCTCTCGATGCCATCATCGTTGTCAAAACAGAAACGAGCGCCCCGCATCAGCATACCACACTGCAAAGATGCCGCCATCCACCGGTCTCCCATTCGTAGCCTGCTCCGAGACGGTGCCCCCATGGAGCAGAAAGACACGCAGGCGCCTCCACATCCGATCCAGCTGATCTGAGGTTTCCCTCCGGAGTCAAAACCATGGAGAGAAGGAGGAGCACACCTCCAAGCGATGCTTCCAAGAAAGGTCCGGGCACCCACGACCTACGCCCACACCCACCCATTGCCATCTTTATTGTGGAGGAAAGAGAGGGAAAGTGGCTGCTTGTGCCACTGATGGGCGGGCCAGGGGAAGACAAGGGCGTGCATCCCGCCCGTCCACGCGATGTCCGTTCGACTACAAATTCGCCTCAAACTGGGGTTGAGAACGGATCGAAAGCGGATAGAAAACATATGATGACCCGTTTACTCCCACGTATTGAAGGGCCTGCTATGTCCGTTTACCTCCAAACGGAGATGGACAGACCACTCAGAGTCGTGCGGTGGAGTTGCCCTTATGCGCAACCGTTCGCACGGTTGCCAGGAGTGTGAACCTTTTGAAACCGTGATGTGGCGACAAGGCCCCACGCAGAGATTCACGCGTGCCATCCGACGGCACACGCGCAAATAGCCGCAGAAGCCACGGCGGGATATGCCAAAAGATGGCGACACGTGCAAGCAACCCACAGCTCTGACTTTGACGACGAGCATCGCACGGGAAATATGCAGGACTTCTGCCGACCGCGCCCTTCGCAAACTACCACTGAGTGCATGTTCTGTTACCACCCGGACTCGCTCCACCGCAGATCAGACTTGAAAACAACCAAGCAAACAACGGAAGGGCACCTCGGACATGCCGGGATGAACCTACTACCAAAGTCCATGCTGCAACCCGAGCTCCTCTCGACACCATCATCGTTGCCAAAATAGAAAGGAGCGCCCCGCATCAACATACTACGCTGGAAAGATGCCGCCACACACCGGTCTCCCATTCGTAGCCTGCTCCAAGACGATGCCCCCATCGAGGAGAAAGACGCCTCCTCACCCGGTCCAGCTGATCTAAGGTTTCCCTCCGAAGTCAAAGCCATGGAGAGAAGGAGGACACACCTCCAAGCGATGCTTCCAAGAAAGGTTAGGGCACCCACGACCTACGCCGTCTCGGCTTCCTAAGCTGGACATAAACTCCAAAAAAACTCATAAAAAACCTAAAAACTAGGAAGGAGCGTTTGATGCCATAGAAAAACAAAAGAATTATAGAAGGAGATTGGAGTAGATGTTAGATTTCCAATGAAACATTTTTTTGAACAAGGCAAAGGAGTTATCAATTTCAATGGTTAAAAAAAGAGAATTTCCCATTTATTCGGTAGAAAACCAGGCTAAAACCGACATAACCCAACCCATATGACCCGAGAACCACCGGCCAACCATCGACATCGTAATCGATGCTCCAAAGAAGAAAGACTTCCGCCGAGGAGTTCCAAGCATCATCGTCATCACCGGTTGCCTCGCGATTCCGACTTCACCATAGAACTCCATCATCGAAGCCAACCCACAAATAGCCGCAGAAGCCACAAAGACATACGCCAACAGACGGCCACACGCCCAAGCAACCCACAACTATGTCTTTGATGACGAGCATCACAAGGGAAATATGTAGGACTTGCTCCAACTGTACTTCGCAAACGACCACTGAGTGCATGTATTGTCACCACCTGGACTCACTCCACCGCGGCACAGACTTAAAAACAACCAAGCAACCAACGGAAGGGCACCTCGGACATGCCGGGAAGAACCGACTACCGAAGTCCACGCCGCAACCCGAGCTCCTCTCGATGCCACCATCGTCGACAAAATAGAAATCGGCGCCCCGCCTAAGCAAACCACGCCGTGAAGATGCCGCCATTCACCGGTCTCCCAGTCATTGCCGGCTCCGAGACGATGCCCCCATGGAGGACAAAGACACAAAGATACCTCCTCTCTCGATCTAGCTGATCTAAGGTTTTCCTCCAGATCCAAAGACGTGGTGAGAAGGAGGAGCACAGCTCCAAGCGGCGCTTCCATGAAAGGTCAGGGCACCCACGGTCGTTGTCGTCTCGCCTTCTAGAGCGTGAGACAAACTTGAGAAAAACTCATAAAAATACCTAAATACTAGGAAGAAGCTTTAGATGCCACAGAAAAGCAAAATAATTGTAAAAAGGAGATTGGAGTGGATGTTAGATTTCCTGTGAAATGTTTTTTTCTAAACGATGCAAAAGCCTTGCATTTTCATTGATAAACGAGAATAGAATTGCTCAGCTAATTGGCGGAAAAGCAAGCTAAACCGATATAACCCAACCTATATGACCCGAGCACCAGCGGCCAACCACTGACATGGAACTCGACGCTGTAAAGAAGGAAGACATCCGCCGAGGAGTTGCAAGTGTCATCGTCATCACCGGTTGCCTCAAACGGGCGACTCCGACTTCACCATAGAGCTCCATCATCGAAGCCAACCCGCAAATAGCCGCAGAAGCCACTACGGCATATGCCAACTGATGGCGAGACGTGCAAGAAACCCACAACTCCGACTTTGACGACGAGCATCGCAAGGGAAATATGCAGGACTTGCGCCAATCGTGCCCTTCGCAAATGACCACTGATTGCATGTTCCGTCACCTCCTGGACTCGCTCCACCGCAGCTCAGAATTGTAAACAACCAAGTAAACAACGGAAGGGCACCTCGGACATGCCGGGAAGAACCAACTACCAAAGTCCATGCTGCAACCCGAGCTCCTCTCGAGGCCATCATCGTTGCCAAAATAGAAACGAGCGCGCCGCATCAGCATAACACGCCGCAAAGATGCCTCCATCCACCGGTATCCCATTCGTAGCCTGCTCCGAGACGATGCCCCCATGGAGGAGAAAGACGCGAAGACACGCCTCCTGACCCGATCCAGCTGATATGAGGTTTCCCTCCCGAGTGAAAACCATGGAGAGAAGGAGGAGCACACCTCCAAGCGATGATTCCAAGAATGGTCAGGGCACCCACGACCTACGCCGTATCACCTTCGTAAGCAGGACACAAACCCAAGCAAAACACATAAAAATAACTAAAAACTAGGAAGGAGGGTTTGATGCCATAGAAAAACAAAACAATTGTCGAAGGAGATTGGAGTAGATGTTAGACTTCCAAAGAAATGTTTTTTTCGTAACAAGGCAAAGGACATATTAATTTCGATGATTAACAAAAAGAGAATTGCCCATTTATTTGGCGGAAAACTAGGCTAAATCCGACATAACCCCACCCATATGACCCGAGAACCACCGTCCAACCATCGACATGGTACTTGACGCTCCAAAGAAGAAAGACTTCCGCTAAGGAGTTGCAAGCGTCATCGTCATCACCGGTTGCCTCGCGATTCCGACTTCACCATAGAACGCCAACATCGAAGCCTACCCGCAAATAGACGCAAAAGCCACAACGGGATATGCCAATAGATGGCCACACGCGCAAGCAACCCACAACTATGTATTTGATGACGAGCATCACAAGGGAAATATGCAGGACTTGCTCCAACTGTACTCCGCAAATGACCACTAAGTGCATGTATTGTCAACACCTGGACTTGCTCCACCGTGACACAGACTTAAAAACAACTAAGCAACAAACAGAAGGGCACCTCGGACATGCCGGGAAGAACTGACTAGCGAAGTCCACGCCGCAACCCGATCTCCTCTCGACGCCACCATCATTGCCAAAGTAGAAACAGGCGCCCTGCCTAAGCAAACCATGCCGCGAAGATGCCGCAATCCACCAGTCTCCCACTCATAGCCGGCTCTGAGACGATGCCACAATGGAGAACAAAGACGCGAAGACGCCTCCTCGCCCGATCCAACTGATCTAAAGTTTTCCTCCAGATCCAAAACCGTGGTGAGAAGGAGGAGCACACCTCCAAGTGACGCTTCCAATAAAGGTCAGGGCACCCACGGCCGTTGTCGTCTCACCTTCCTGAGCAGGAGACAAACTCGAGCAAAACTCATAAAAATAACTAAAAACTAGGAAGGAGCGTTAGATGCCACAAAAAAGCACACGAATTGTAAAAAGGAGATTTGAGTGGATGTTAGATTTCCTATGAAATGTTTATATCTAAACAAGGAAATACTTGCATTTTCATTGATAAACAAGAATAGAATTGCTCAGTTAATTGGCGAAAAACCAAGCTAAAACGGGTATAGCACAACCCATATGGCCAGACCACCAGAGGCCAACCACCGACATGGAACTCGACGCTGCAAAGAAGGAAGAGAACCGCCGAGGAGTTACAAGCGTGCGACTCCGACTTCACCATAGAGCTCCATCATCGACGCCAGCCCGCAAATATCCACAAAAGCCATGATGGCATATGCCAACTGATGTCGACACGTGCAAGCAACCCACATCTCCAACTTTGACGACGAGCATCGCAACGAAAATATACAGGACTAGCACCGACCATGACCTTCGCAAATGACCACTGAGTGCATGTTCCGTCACCACCTGGACACCCTCCACTAGTAGAAAAAGGGTCAATCGTGAAGCACATTAGTGCCGGTTTGTATTTGAGCCGGCACTAATGTATACATTAGTGCCGGTTCCAACGGCTAGCCGGGCCGCTTTCATTAGTACCGGTTCGTGGCGAACCTTTAGCACCGGTTCGTGCCACGAACCGGTACTAATGAGAGTGGTGGCAGGATGTTGCCAGAGTGGGGCCCCTCCAGCACCTTTAGTACCGGTTCGTGCCACGAACCGGTACTAAAGGTCGTCCTATATAAACCCTTCGTCCACCAGCACTCTGTTCTTCCCCCTTTCCCCTCTCCGGCCCTCTCCTCTGTTCTTCCCTTCTTCCTCTCGAGTTCATCACAAAATTTGCCCAAAATTTGTCAAGATTTGAAGGCCCTCATCCATTCAAATGATCACAAAGGTTAGCAACTTTGTCCTTTCATCTCTCATTGCTAGATTAGCTCTTGCATTGGTTTATATAGTGATTAATTTGTGAGTTTAGTAATTTGGGAGGATATATATATATTTGTGTGCTAGTATTTGATTTATATGCAATTTGAGGTCAAAAATAACACTTAGTTTGCATATGTAGGTGTGGTTTACTTAGTGCCTTCTAAATCTCCATCGTAGCCACCGTCGATCCCCCGGACCATCCCGTCGCCGGCACCACCTTGTGGTGAGCCTCTTGTTCATGAAATTTTATATAAAAATTGATGTTTGTGATTTGGATATATAGTTACTCGTATAATTATCTTACCCGTACGTTGTTTGTTATACATATAGTGCCATGGTTTTGATATCCGTCCCCGTCGGCCCTAGTCCTTGTTATGATTCGGATGTGGTATGTATATTCTCTTTTAAAACTAGTTGCATTTCGTGTTTATGACAAATTATGCCCATCAAGTTGACATAGAAATTTTTTCTAGGAGGTATCTGAACCTGAAATTCCAACCGACCCTATTGCCGAGAGGTTAAATTTAGTTGAAAGAGAAAACGAGTACTTGAAAGAAAAATTGAAAAGAATTGAGGGGGAGAAGATGGAATTGGAGTTGCATGTTGCCGATGTCGTCGATGATCACAAGATCAAGATGGAGAAAATGCGCTTGAAGATTAAAAAGATTAGAAAATATGCCATCGATAGTGAGGCTTGGTATCATTATGCTGTTGGATCCATTGTTACCTTAGTTGTGATCTTCATCGTATTTGTTGTTGCATTTAAATGGTTTAGCTAGAGAGTTATTTGTTTGTTGCATTTAAGTGTTGTATGAACTTTATGTATGAACTTGTATTAATTTGGTCTATTCGGTGTTGTGTAATGAAGATGAGCCGGCAATGGATGTACGATGACCGATGCTCTCCCCAGTTCGTTGAGGGCGTATGTACTTTTCTGCTTGCGGCTGAGGCAAACAAGTGGGCGGATGGTTTTATGCCTTGTCCATGTGCTCGCTGTAAGAATGGTCACAATTACTCTACGTCAAGAACCATTCACGTCCACCTGTTTAAGACCGGTTTCATGCCCCATTATAATGTTTGGACCAAGCACGGAGAAAGAGGGGTTATGATGGAAGACAATGAAGAAGAAGAGGACGACGACAGCTATCCTGGCCATGGGTTCCCTGAATACGATGATACAACAATGGGGGAAGAAGCTGAGCCGGTAATGCGGGAAGAAGCTGAGCCGGCAATGCGGGAAGAAGCTGAAGAAGAGGCATCAGATGAGCCCGTTGATGATCTAGGTCGGGCCATTGCCGATGCAAAGAGAAACTGCGCAGGTGATTTGGAGAAGAAGAAGTTGCAGCGCATGTTAGAGGATCACAAAAAATTGTTGTACCCGAATTGCGTAGGTGACAAGAAAAAGCTGGGCACCACACTGGAATTGCTGCAATGGAAGGCAGAGAATGGTGTATCTGACAAGGGATTTGGAAAGTTCCTGGTAATGATAAAGGATATGCTTCCAGAGGACAACGAATTGCCCGAGAGTACGTACGAAGCAAAGAAGGTTGTCTGCCCTCTAGGGTTAGAGGTGCAGAAGATACATGCATGCCCTAATGATTGCATCCTCTACCGCGGTGAGTACGAGGATTTGAACGCTTGCCCGGTATGTGGTGCATTGCTCTATAAGATCTGTCGCGATGACCCTGGTGATGTCGAGGGCCGGCGCCCCAGGAAGAAGATTCCTGCCAAGGTGATGTGGTATGCTCCTATAATACCACGGTTGAAACGTTTGTTCCAAAACAAAGAGCATGCCAAGGCGATGCGATGGCACAGAGAAGATCGTAAGAAAGATGGAAAGTTGAGAGTACCCGCTGACGGGTCACAGTGGAGAAAAATCGAAAGAAAGTACAGGAAGGAGTTTGAAGATGACGCAAGGAGCGTATGGTTTGGTCTAAGCGCAGATGACATTAATCCTTTTGGGGAGCAGAGCAGCAACCATAGCACCTGGCCTGTGACTCTATGTTTGTATAACCTTCCTCCTTGGATTGTGCATGAAGCGGAAGTTCATTATGATGCCAGTGCTCATCCAAGGCCCTAAGCAACCCAGCAACGACATTGATGTGTACCTAAGGCCATTAGTTGAAGAACTCTTACAACTGTGGAATGGAACAGGTGTACATGCGTGGGATGAGCACATGGGGGAAGAATTTGACCTAAAGGCGTTGTTGTTCGTGACCATCAATGATTGGCCTGCTCTCAGTAACCTTTCAGGACAGACAAACAAGGGATACCGCGCATGCACGCACTGTTTGGACGATACCGACAGTATATATTTGGCTAATTGTAAGAAGAATGTGTACCTGGGACATCATCGATTTCTTCCGAGCAGGCATCCCGTAAGAAAGAAAGGCAAGCATTTCAAAGGTGAGGCAGATCACCGGACGAAGCCTCGCCACCGTACTGGTGCTGATGTACATGATATGGCCAAGGATTTGAAGGTGGTATTTGGAAAGGGTCCTGGTGGACAACCTGTTCCGAATGACGCTGACGGACGCGCACCCATGTGGAAGAAGAAATCTATATTTTGGGACCTGCCCTATTGGAAAGACCTCGAGGTCCGCTCCGCAATCAACGTGATGCACGTGACGAAGAATCTTTGTGTGACCCTGCTTGGCTTCTTGGGCGTGTATGGGAAGACAAAAGATACACCCGAGGCACGGGAGGACCAGCAACGTATGCACGGAAAAGACGGCATACATCAGGGTCATGGAAGCTACGCTCTTACCAAATAAGAGAAGGAAATCTTCTTTGAATGCCTGCTCAGTATTAAGGTACCGTCTGGCTTCTCGTCGAATATAAAGGGAATAATAAACATGGCAGAGAAAAAGTTCCAGAACCTAAAGTCTCATGACTGCCACGTGATTATGACGCAACTGCTTTCGGTTGCATTCAGGGGGCTTCTACCGGAAAACGTTCGATTAGCCATTGTGAAGCTATGTGCATTTCTCAACGCAATCTCTCAGAAGGTAATCGATCCAGAAATCATACCAAGGTTGCAGAATGATTTCGTGCAATGTCTTGTCAGTTTCGAGTTGGTGTTCCCACCATCCTTCTTCAACATCATGACGCACGTCCTAGTTCACCTATGCGAAGAGATTAACGTTTTGGGTCCTGTATTTCTACACAATATGTTCCCCTTTGAGAGGTTCATGGGAGTATTAAAGAAATATGTTCATAACCGTGCTAGGCCAGAAGGAAGCATCTCCAAGGGCCGTCAAAATGAGGAGGTCATTGAGTTTTGTATTGACTTTATTCCTGACCTTAAGCCGATTGGTGTTCCTGAATCGCGGCATAAGGGCAGACTGGATGGAAAAGGCACGCTAGGAGGGGAACAAATAATATGTATGGACGGACATTCTCTCACTGAAGCACACTACACAGTTCTACAGAATTCCGCCTTGGTGGCTCCGGATATGGATGAACACAAGAATTTGCTACGCTCCAAACACCCGGAGCGGTCTGATGACTGGATTACACGTGAACAAACCAGGAGTTTCGCCAGCTGGTTGCAAGCACGTACCATGCATGACACCTCTATTGAAGATGACCTGTACTTGCTGTCCCAGTTACCATCTTCGAATATAATGACTTTCAAAGGGTACGAGATAAATGATAATACATTTTACACGATCGCCCAAGATAAGAAGAGCACCAACCAAAACAGTGGTGTCCGCTTTGATGCAGAAACCAAGACGGGAAAGGAAACATATTATGGTTATATACAGGACATATGGGAACTTGACTATCGACGTGGTTTGAAGGTCCCTTTGTTTCGGTGCAAATGGGTCAATATGACACGAGGCGGGGTAACGGAAGACCCGCAGTACGGAATGACAACAGTGGATCTCAACAATCTTGCGTATGCAGACGAACCATTCGTCCTAGCCAATGATGTGGCACAGGTTTTCTATGTGAAGGACATGTCTACCAAGCCAAGAAAAAGAAAAGATAAGGAAGCGAATGCATCGTACGATGAGTCAAAGCGGCACATAGTTCTTTCTGGGAAGAGAAACATCGTGGGAGTGGATGACAAGACAGACAAGTCAGAAGGTTATGAAAAGTTTGATGAAATTTCTCCATTCACAGTGAATATTGACCCGAGCATCCCATTAAATGATGAAGATTTTCCATGGCTACGACGCAAAGGGACACACGCGAAGAAAAAGTTTCACACCCAAAGATCTGGGATGTGATCGGCTTAGCTATCATCACTTATTTCTGTGTTTCACAGCCAGGAAGGAATCTCTGTAATAGTTAGGGTAGCTAGTTATGTGTTTTGGCATTTGAAACGCGAAGAAATTTTATGTGCAAGCAAATTCTTTCATGCATTTATTGATTTTTTCAGCTAAATGACCCTGAAATTGAAAAGCATTTCAAATGAACTCAGAAAAGGATGAAAGTTGGCACGGTATCATAATTTCACCCACATAGCATGTGCAAAAAAGTAGAGACGGTTACCGCAAAAACTGGATACACTTCGTGTACAAAATGGACAATCTGTTTCGAAGTATCAGGGTTTCGGACGAAAACTCATCCGTTACAATGGCATTTCATTTTTAAATAACTTAAGCATTACCAAATTGAATATAATGATAAAACACACTAATATTAAACATAATAAAAAAGAATCACTGGAAAATGTATTTTTAAAGTTAAGTTATTCACAAACTAGTGATTCACACAAATTTCAAATAATTCAAAATTTAAACTATTCAAATTTAAAAACTACCGGCACTAACTGAAAGTTTCTAAAAATTATCAAAAATATTCACAAAGAAACTCTAAATACAGCAAAAAACAACTAAAAATAAATAAAACAAAATAAATAAAGCAGAAAAGAAAAAACTAAATGAAAAAAGCCCACCTACCGGGCCACAGCGGCTTGCATACGACTAGAAACCCAACCTGTTGTTGGGCCAGGATGCAGGCCCGCAAGCCCAATAGGCCCCACAGGGCAGAGTAGTAGAGGTAGGCCCAGAAGGCCTGCATTAGAGAGGAACTCGAGACAGCAGCGGCGGCGGGGCTTATAAGCAGGTGTGAGCGCCCTTCGGCTAGCGAGGTGGGACTAAACTTCTGCGCCCCTCGCCTGGCAGCGCACCCCCTTTAGTACCGGGTCGTGGCACCAACCGGTACTAAAGGGGGGGCCTTTAGTACCGGTTGGAGCCAGGAACTGGTACTAAAGGGGGGTGCTCCCCCCCCCCCGCTTGGCCTGGCCAAAACAGGCCTTTAGTACCGGTTGGTGGCTCCAACCGGTACTAAAGGTGTCCCCTATATAAGAAACACTTCAAAAAATTTCAGTTTCTCATCTCCCACTTCTCTCTGCCGCCGCCCCGTCCCGCGCCGTCGCCGCCCCCGTCGCGCTCCGCGACGCCCCCGTCCTCGTCGCGTCGTCCCCGTCGACTCCGCGGCACCCCTGTCGCCGTCCCGGTCGCCGATCCCCTCGCTTCGCCATCGCCGTCGCCTTTGGATCGACCTCGCCCTCGCCCTCGCCGTCGCCTCGACCTTTCCCGCGCGCGCTGTGAGCCCCTCCCCCGGCCCCTCTCCTCGTCTCCAATCGATCGTAGCGCATACACACACTACATGCACACACACACACACACACTACACACACACTAGACGCGCACACACACAATTTTTCTGTTTTTAGCTTTTAGTTTTTTCTGTTTTCCTGTTTTTCATACAAAGTTTTAGATGAATTAATTAATTAGATTAGATTAATGTCAAATAGTATGTAGAAATGTTAGTTATAATATATATAATGTCAAATGTTATAGAAATGTTAGTTATATAGAAATGTTAGAAATTTTGGAAATTTTAGTTTTAGCTAGCTAGATGAATTAGATTAATTTCAAATTGTTAGACGATGATCGATGTTTTTTTAGTTTCTAATATTTTTAGTTATAAAATTTAGAATTTTCATATATGAAATCATCACAATCCATCATTTAAAAAATGTTACTTTACTTTTGCGGCATATAGTATTTTGTTGTCGACGATGCCCGGCCCGCATCCTCGCCGTCGACACGTCCGCGACGACGTCCTGCTTCAGAGGACCCTTGTCCGGGACTGGGCTCCGCCGAGCTGGCACTGGGAGGTGCTACCTTCAGGGGCGCGACGCTTGGTGAGGAACCCGGCCCCGGGTCCCGTCTTCGACCCTCATCTCCTTTGGTGGCATTCACGTGGGCCACGTTCGGTGCGGAGGGAGCCGGCCCCGCCGGAGGTGGTACGTCACCGTGTCAAGGAGGAGGACGAGCACGTCCATCGCTACATGGCTGCTATGGACGTCAGGTTCTCCAATACCTGGCAGGTTCTTTGGGGAGATCACCCGAGCTATGATCCAGTGATGGTTCCTTCTCTTTGGGTGTCCACCGCCCGCACCTCAGGAACCGCGAGTGGCCTAGATTACTCTGTACTATTCGATCTTTATTAGCTTGCTAGCTAGCTAGCTAGTGATGTATTCAATATTATATCTATTATTCGAGATGATGTATTCGAGATTATATCTATTATTCGAGACGATGTATTCGAGATTATATCTATTATTCGAGATTATACTAAATTGTTTTATATTTCTTTTGGCATAGTTAAATAAAAGCTGTGGTGGACAATACCGACAGAGATAGAGAACAGACCATGCTCGATATCATACGCGGGCCAGATGATGATCAGAATGAAGAAGATTTTGACGGCTCCGAATTTCTAAACAACACCGGAGAGGGTGATATGATATTCGATCGCGACGACCGAGAAGATGAAGTCATGAACTACGACGAAGAACATGTTGATCCTAAAACAACAAACACCGGCGAGGTATATATATTTATATAAGCAGGAATCTGGTGATCATCGCATGTTTTAAATGAGTTGAAGATATATTAACGAATCGATCTTTCTTCTTTCAGCCATCCGGATCGAGCAAATCTTCAGGAAAAAGGACGAAACGAGTCCCGAACAAAAAGTTGAAGGAGGGCGTAAAGTACAATATTGAGGCAATCAGACCTAATGGCGAACCATTAGAGCCTAAGAAGATTGCGGACAAGTTCGTTCGTCGGTGCGGAGTTATTGTGAAGGACCAACTCCCGATCTCCCTTCAAGAATGGAGAAAGCAGCAAATCCACGTCCAGATGTTACTTTTGTCGACGAGAAGCAAAAAAATCTGCTTTGGGATACTCTCATGGAACATTTCACCTTACCAGATAATTTCACAGAACAGACGTGCGGAAAGTCAAGGACGCTGCTTTTAGGAAGATGGCGGTTGCATTCAAGAACCACAAGAGAATGACGTGGGAGAAGTACGTCAAGGGAGGAAGGAAGACTCCAGTATTCGAGGGGATACTAGAGAATCAAAGTGCTCATTGGGACGATTTCGTGAAATTCAAGGATTCAGAATTAGCTAAGGAACGGTCGAGAATAAACAAGGCCAATGCCGAAAAAAAGGATAAGTTCCATAAGCTGGGGCTAGGTGGCTACGCGGTGGCAATGCCTAAGTGGGATAAGTCTGAGAAAGAGATGGAGGATGCAGGTGTCACTCCGGTTAGTAAGAGCTGGCCCCCCAGGTGCAGGACTTGGTTCTATGCGCATGGGCGGGAGTTGGACCCGAAGACAGGCAATGTTTCGACGAAGGCATGTCTTAACGGAGCCGACGATGCGCTACTTGTTGCAATAGAAGAGGCTCGATCGGGGGTGTTCCAGCCCAACAGAGAGAACGACGAGCTTACGCGTGCCCTGGGAAATCCTGAACACCCGGGAAGAACACAAGGCAAGGGCGCTATTCCGTGGTATGAGGGGTTTTCGGACTGGAACGCCGACTACAGAACCCGTGCGAGAAAGAAGATTGCGGAGGAGAAGAAGAGGAAGATGGAGGAGGAGCAAAGGAAGCTCGACTATGAACGCCTTCATGGCCTAGAAGCAAGTCAAGCGGAATTGGCAGCTAAATTCCAGTGGCAGCAGGAGCAGATCGACTCACTTAGCCAGCAAAGGGGGTCTCAACAGCTGCAACAGCTAGCGGATGATCCAGCATTGGATACCACCGCCCCATCCATGCCGAGAAGCAGCGTGGGTTCCGCCCCGGGCGACGCAGTAGTGCTGGATAGATACCCCGTGGATGACATCACGGAGAACACTAACTGCGAGCTACACTTCAAAATGAAGAACATATCCATGAAGGTGGCGGACGCCGTTGCTTTTTCAAATTCCCCCGAGGCAACCTTCCATTGCAACCCGATTCCAGTGGGCTATGCTCGTGTCTTGGTTGATGAGGTGGTGGACCAATATTCGGGGCTAGAGCTTGACATTCCCGGAGGTGATGAGGAGCACACACTCGGAGATGCCAAACATCGTATCATCCTATGGAGAAAGGATTGCATCATTTTTCGAAGGCCACCGACACCGCGTCACCCGACTCCTCGTCGAAGTCCGCCATCGAGTCAGCAGACTCCCGCTCCTCCAAGTCCACCAACGCGTGAGGCCACTCCCCCTCCTCCAAGTCCGGCAAAGTGTCAAGCCACTCCTCCTCCAAGTCCGGCACAGCTTCAGGCCACTCCTCCTCGTCCAACTCAGCCCTGTCAGCCGTCTCCGCCGCCTCAGCAATCGCAGAAGAGACACCCCGCTGTTATGGTGCGTAGCGGTACCAGTCGAGGTCATAGTACAGGAAGTACAGGCGGAGGCAAGCGATATAAATATGGTCCAAACCTCACTACTCCTCTTCCTGTGAGGGCTTACGACAGGACCGAAGAGCAAACCAATGCCATAGTGCGGGTAGAAGTCGACGCCCATTTTGGACTGAAACCGCCACCGCCGCCAAGGGAGAAAGTGCCTGTGGAAGTAGTTGACCACTTCATTCGTATGGCTCAACCACCAGCTCCTAAGCCTGTTGACACAGACTATGAGCGCCACATCAGGAAGTTACATCGACAACGTCTACAAAAGGAGGCGAGCTCGAGCTCGAGCAAACAACAAGCAACTGTCGAAAAATGCGGGAAAACCGTTGCCCAGCTGGGAGAACAGGCGGCGCAATCGACCCCCCCCCCCCCCCGCTTGTTGTGCCGACAACACGTGACAGTACGCGCGCCCAATATTATTGTGGCCAAACAGTTTATGTTCCCGAGGTGGGCGATGTGGTAATAACCCAGGAGCATATAATGCAGGCTGAAGAACTCAAGATCACTGTTGGACAACTCCTGGAGATCGAGGACATGCCTGTGATTACAGAGGAGGAAATAAAATGGAAATATGTCCGGGGCCAACCTTTGGTCAAGTCAGAAGATGTCAAGAAGCGCCCAACGAGAATGTATGAATTGCATCAATGGTACATGGACATTACCAAGAGATCCGATCGAGAGTCCCTCATGGTGTATGTCAAGAAGGATCATTACTACCATGAGAAAGCTGTGGCCGTTGAGTATTCTGAACTGTTTCAGTTATACAATCAAGACTCACTCGACAAATCTATCGTTAGTTGCAATTGTCTGTAAGTGATTTCTTTCTGTAATTAATTTAAGTCTCAAGCTAGCTGTAGTGATCCTTTTGATCAATCATTACCTGTAATTATCCTCACTATATTCTTTTCTGTGGTATTATGCAGGATGAAGATGTATGAAATGAGAAAAGGTGGACGCTATGGCATTGGGTTCATTGACCCAAGCACCGTTAATCAATACACATGGAAAATGAGCAAGTATTATGAAAAGCAGGTAGAGGACAGCATGCTAGAGTTCTTGAAGGGCCTCAAATACAATGAAGATATACTACTTCCATACAACTTCGAGTGAGTCCCACTTTCGTGTACTACAAATTCTCTGTTTTTGCCTACTAGCTAGCTACATGTTTTTGCTTACATATGCCCGCTTAATTAAGACATGAAAACGTGTGTGCATGCAGATTTCACTGGATCTTGTATATCATTAAAGTTGATGCCGGAACAGTTGAAATACTAGACTCGCTACTCAAAGCAAATAGTGACTACAACATCTTGTATGGGATAGTCAACAGGTAATTTCAATCATTATTAACTATATATCTCGTCCTATTTAGTTCGTCATTTCATGATATGAACTATTTAATAACCCCTTTATTCATTTTCTTTGTCGGCGGGCAGGGCTTGGGCACGGTTCATCAGCGTCACGGAAGGCGAATGGAAACCACAACTGAAATGGTTCCGATCCAAGGTAAGTAATTAAGTAGTACTAGCTAGCTAGCTAGCTGCCATCTCTTTAATTATCATGCTTGATTAATTATTATCTGATCAAATTAAATTCCATTCTCGTAATAAAGGCCCTGAAGCAGGCGCAGGGGACTAATCTGTGTGCATACTGCGTTTGCGAGAACATTCGCATGATGGCGTCCGAAAGGAGCAGATCTCAAAGACAGGAATGGGTACGCTTGTCAGGGTTTGGAGAATTCAAACGCAATTGGAGACACGGATGTTTTTCCCGTGGTTCGGATAGGTGGTGCTATCCTACATGCACGTTGATGGAGACTTCTACCCACGAAGGGTAACGGTTGCGCGAGTCCACGGAGGGCTCCACCCACAAAGGGTAACGATTGCATGAGTCCACGGAGGGCTCCACCCACGAAGGGTCCACGAAGAAGCATCCACCCACAAAAGGTCCACGAAGAAGCAACCTTGTCTATCCCACCATGGCCATCGCCCACGAAGGACTTGCCTCACTAGCGGTAGATCTTCACGAAGTAGGCGATCTCCTTGCCCTTACAAACTCCTTGGTTCAACTCCACAATCTTGTCGGAGGCTCCCAAGTAACACCTAGCCAATCTAGGAGACACCACTCTCCAAGAAGTAACAAATGGTGAGTAGGTAATGAACTCCTTGCTCTTGTGCTTCAAATGATAGTCTCCCCAACACTCAACTCTCTCTCATAGGATTTGGTTTTTGTGGAAAGAAGATTTGAGTGGAAAGCAACTTGGGGAAGGCTAGAGATCAAGATTCATATGGTAGGAATGGAATATCTTGGTCTCAACACATGAGTAGGTGGTTCTCTCTCAGAACATATGAGTTGCAATTGTGTATGTGTTCTGATGGCTCTCTCCACGAATGAAGAGGAGGTGGAGGGGTATATATAGCCTCCACACAAACTCCAACCGTTACACACAGTTTTCCAATCTCGGTGGGACCGAATCAACAAACTCGGTCGGACTGAAAAGGTAAACCTAGTGACCGTTAGAGATTTTCGGTGGGACTGACATGCAACTCGGTAGGACCGATATGGTTAGGGTTTGGGCATAACGTAATCTCGGTGAGACCGATTACACAAACTCGGTGAGACCGAATTTGGTAATTAGCTAACCAGAGAGTTGGTCAGGCAAACTCGGTGGGACCGATTTGCTCTTTCGGTGAGACCGAAAAGTTACAAAAAGGAAACACTGAATTTACATTGCAATCTCGGTGGGACCGATCCGCTCTTTCAGTGAGACCGAAAAGTTACGAAAAGGAAACAGAGAGATTACAATCCCATCTCGGTGAGACCGAGATCCCTCTCGGTAGAACCGAATTGCTAGGGTTTGGTAGTGGCTATGACAAGTGAAACTCGGTGGCGCCGGATAGAAAGAATCGGTAGGACCGAGTTTGGCTTAGGGTTTAGGTCATATGTGGATATGGGAAAGTAGTTGAGGGTTTTGGAGCATATCACTAAGCACATGAAGCAAGAGGCTCATTAAGCAACACCTCATCCCTCCTTGATAGTATTGGCTTTTCCTAAAGACTCAATGTGATCTTGGATCACTAAAATATAAAATGAAGAGTCTTGAGCTTTTGAGCTTGAGCCAATCCTTTGTCCTTAGAATTTTGAGGGTTCCACTTTCACATCCATGCTATGCCAATCATTGAGCTTTCCTGAAATAGTCATCTTGGAATAGCATTAGCTCAATGAGCTATATGTTGTTATGAATTACCAAAACCACCTAGGGATAGTTGCACTTTCAATCTCCCCCTTTTTGGTAATTTATGACAACATATAGATCAAAGCTTCGACAAATGATAATAAGCATGAAATATATCGTCGCTTTGAGAAGTATGTGACAAGTAAGAGCTCCCCCTAAATTTGTGCATATTTAAAATTTGCTTTGGACTGCAAATGCACAAAGAGTTAGAGTCATGGGTTACTCTTCCATGTCACATACATCTTGGTGGAGCGCTTAAAATGATAAGAATGAAATACATGCACTCATCACCAAGAAAAGTGAATGATCACATAAGATAGATAAGATAATAGCATTCATCAAGCATTAAGTGTAGCTTATGATCAAACACATGATCATCAATGTCTCACGAGCAATGACATAGTATCTCACACAAAAGCAAACAAAGTTCGAAAAACCACCAAATAAAGCAAGAGAGAAAAAAAGCAACACTCTCTCTCTCTCTCGAAGCCTATGATCTATACATTTTCTCCCCCTTTGGCAACAAGTTACCAAAAATTCCTAGAAAATGCATAGTGCTAAGTCGACACTTAGGCTTGATCTTCTGGTGGTGGTGGAGTCCGGAGCACTCCAAGGACGAAGCCTTCTGTAGACGTGGTTGGAGTTAAGGCTCAAGTAGATGCTGGAGCTGGTGGAACTGAGGCTGTAGCTGGTGCAGAAGTGTTGGCTCTGGTGTCAGCAACTGGCACTGCAGACAACCTCGGACCTCGTGGCACTCTGGCAAAGGCATCAGTTGTAGTCCTGCCTCTCCTCTCCTACATGTCATCTTGGAGCTGCTCCACTGCAGTCTGAATCTCTGTCACCTTGACATCCAAGTCATAGAACTTTTGTTCCATGATTCTCTCTAGGCTTGCCTGGTTCTGAGTTAGGGTGGCTAGTCCTTTCTCAATCCGCAGGGTGGATGCAATCAGGTAACCAAGCTGCTCTTGTTTGGTTTTCAAGAAATACTCAGATGCCTCCTCTTGAGTTGGCATCTTGGCAGCTTTCTCCTTCCTTGCCTTCTCCTTCTTTGCTTGTGCTTGTGCAGATGATGGTTCATTCTCAGTCATAACAACTTGATTATCTTCAAAATCTGGATGGATGGGCAGGTGTTCCTTGTCCAATAAGTATATGCCCGTGCCCATCTTGGAGTTAATGAGCTCCTGAATTTGTGGGGCATACCCACAGCTCCTCTTCTGGTCTGCTGCAGTCCTCTTGATGGTCTCTACCATGAGGCTCATCACCTTGAACTTCTGTGGCACATCAAAGATATGTAGCAAATTGATCGCATGGCCTCTGATCATCTTGTGATCACCTGACTTGGGCAACAAGGTGTGCCTCGGTATCCAATTGATGGTTGGCAGCCCTGACAGAAGATAGTGTACTGAGCCAAACTTGAAAGTGTCAAGTGCTTCATTTGGAATTTCGTTGTACATGTTTGACATTGAGTTATGATCCATCTTCTTCTTGGAATAGACATCCAAGTCATCTTCCTGCTCCTCTGGGGCATTAATGAGCTGTGCCCACTCAGCAACTGTTGACTGATATCTGGTTCCTTCTAACATCCATACAATCTTCCCATCTGGATAAAAATGTGCTGTGGAGTAGAACTGCATGATAAGCTCCTCATTCCACTTTGTGAGCTTCTGCCCAACAAAGTCCTCTACTCCATATGCCTTCAAGCTGTCCTGCACTCTAGGGTAGTACTCTTCGTTGTCCTTGATGTATTGCCAGTCAACCCATCTCATATCACAGACTATTGGCTTCTTATCAAGCAGCACTGTCTCATAGAAGTCCTGCTGTTCCTTGGTGTGAAATTTGTAGTCAACAGTAGTCCTCCTCCTTGAAGCATACGGATCTGCTTCTCTCCACTTCCTCAGCCCTGAGTCTCTCCTGAGCTTCATATCCTCAGCCACAGGATGAGCATCATTGTGGTCTGGGATCTTGGGCTTGAGCTTTCTAAGTACTTGCTCTTCCTCATCTCCTTCAGCAGTGTCAGGCACTGGGGCCTTGTTCTTCTCAGCAGCTGGGATGCTTCTGGTATTTCTCTTTGGCTTTGGCTTTGGAGCTGGCTTGGCCTTGGAAGCAGCTGCCCCTGATCTTATGGCATCACCCGTCAGCTTGGGTGCCTTAGGTGCTGGTGCAGCTACCTCTTCTTCTTCCTCCTCATCTTCCATGATGGAAGCCTTGCCAAGCACTCTGGCTACGGTTTTCTTCACCCTTTCCTTCCTCTTCTTGCCTTTAGCAGCAACTGGCTCTAAGGGAGTGGGCTTCTCAGTTGAAGCTCTGGCCTTTGACATAGGTTGCCTGCCTGCTGGCCTTTTGATCTTTAACCCTAGCTTTGTGCCCTGTGCTGGCTCAACTCTCTTGGAAGTTGCTTCCTCTTCTGCCACATAGTCCTCATCCTCTCATTCTGAGGTTCTCTTCTTTCTCTGTCTTGTGGAAGCTTTTGGCAGATTGCTAGGGGTGCTCCTGCTGCCTTCATCTGAAGAACTTGAGGGACTAGTGCCCTCACTCATCTGCACTTGCTGTTCTGACATGTTCTGGCTGTCACTCTGATCATACATGTTGCAAACTCTGACTGCTGACCCTGTGAATAGGTTATAGATGAGATAGAGTGGATGAGCATCACAAAATGCAGAGATTTTTGCAAAAGAATGATCCAAAAACTTAGTTTTAGTTTCCCACTGAAATCATCTCGGATCTACCGATTTTTAAACTCGGTGATACCGAAGCAGTTTTGGAACCTAAACTAGTGAACTCGGTTGGACCGAGTCATAGTTCGGTGGCACCGAGACTGCTAGGGTTTCACAAAGTTCCAAAATCGGTCACACCGATAAGTAATTCTCGGTCAGACCGAGTCTCACTTGTGCAATGGCATAAGCCAAATCGGTGGGACCGAGTTTTTCAACTCGGTGGGTCCGAGATGGTTTCGGCGGAAACCTAACCCTAAAATTTTCGAATCAAACCTAATCTATGAGCGCATTGACTGGATAGGAGTGTTTCAATTGTGGCAAGAATCATGATGATCACAATGTGCTAAGAATCGGATTGGAGAATAGCACAAAGATCGAGTCCATACCCTAGTTCAGCGGAGACTCGCTACGGCGGCAACGGCGGGGTAGAATTCCGTTGACGGCGACGGAGACCAGCGACTGGAGGCTGCTGGCGGCGAGGAGACGATCCGGAGACCAAGTTGGCAGAGAAGGCTATCGCGCAGGCGAAGGGGTTCGGAGAAATTTCCAAATTTTTGCCCGTGACTATATATAGCCCGACCCTGTCGGTGTGACCGAGTGGAACAACTCGGTGGCACCGAGATTCATAACTGCAAGTAGTTACTAAAACTCGGTGTGACCGAAAGGTTCAAATCGGTTGCACCGAGATCGAAAACCTAGATCAACTTAATGATCTCGGTAGGACCGAAAGTAGGGTATCGGTCATATCGAGAATCATAAAGAGGTTTTGGAAGTTTAAGTCTATGACAAATCGGGGACTCCGAGCGCTCCTCACACAGAGTGTTTCGAATCTGACTTGATCAAATTTTGTGATGTAGCATGAATAGAGTTTGAGACGAGAAAAGCATAGATAGCTAGAGGAGGTTCTTAGGCATTCTTATCCATCCACTTGGCAAAAGGAAATAAAACCAAACAATGAAAACAACAAGTGGATGTCCTCGAATGAGTAAAATATGCAACCAGCATGCTCACACAATAAGATGGCAAATGAAATATGTGACAAGGCATGCACAACCAATTCTAGCATCTATCAAGCAATTTGCGATGACAAGGTCATCTATATATGAGTATATTGACTTAGGAGTCAAGTGACAACACTTGATCATAGGTCATACTCATCGTTTAAGCTCAAGTGGGGTTACCACTTTTACATAAAGCATTGTTGTGTTCACATCTTTAGAGTTGCTTTAGCTCAAGTCTTAAAGTAAAGCTCCCCCTAGATGTGATATCCCCCCTTACAGGGATGAACTAACCTCGGGTTTTGTCGATGATGACTTCATGTAGATGTTGAAGATGTGGATGCTCAATGTTGATGTAGATCACTTGGAGCTATCCATTTGAGTGAATTGCACTTTCAATACCTACATGGGTTAGTCCCACAAGGAACAAACAATGATATCCATAGACATAGAGTGATGCACACACAAGATGATGTCCATGAAAACTTTTAGGTTACCTTGTCCCTTGTCTTACCAACAAGAGGGTTTGTGACTCCTTGAACTAGTGCAAGATGTGGAAGTTGATTGCACTTATTCTTGCTAAAATGATAAGAGTGAAGTATGTTGGCGGAGTCACCCTCAAGAACTCTCTAGTTCTTCTTCTTTTGGATCCACACCATCTTGATGGGAATCCTTGGAGTTGTAGTCGTACTTGATGAAGTGGAACTTGAAGTAGTCTTGGGAGTCCACTTGACTAAGGTCTTAGGAGCTTCTTCAAATGCATCAATTTCCTCTTGAAGCTTGTCCTTGCCTTTTTGCTTATAGTCTTGTGGTGGAAGATCATCTTCAGCTTGTGTCCCCTTGAAAGAAGTATCATACTTCTCTTGTTGAGGAACAAACTTTGTCTTGGGGTATTGATCTTCTTCCCACTCAACTCCATTGGCATTGAACTTTCGTTCAAAACCAACACCTTGATTCTTCCGGTGCATTCCTTGCTTGCGCACAATTTCCTCAAATTGCTTACTCCCGGCAAGGCTTTTGTACACTCCTTTCTCTATAATTCCCTTCAATAAGCTATTTTCTTGCTCAAGTGTAACTTGGCTAAGAGAATCATTAGTGGAATCAAGAGAACTACTAGAAGCAACAATATTGGATTTAGCATGATCATTGTTACTGCTAGAGGAAGAATCTTTCTTGTTCTTGTTACTAGACTTGACTTGAGGCATGTAAGTGGATAAGAGTAAACGCTTGGCAATGTAAGAAGAACTTTTCTTGCGGAGATCATCATTGATTGCTTTTAAGAACTCATGCTCTTGCTCAAGATTGAGCTTTTCAAAGTGTAATTTCTCATGAGCTCTTAAAAGTTCTCGATGATCTTCGAAGATAGTTTCATGAGCTAACTTAAGAGTGTTTAGTTCTTTAGTTAGAGCCTCAATCTTCTCCTTATCATTGTCATTCGTTTTATCTTGATTAGCATGAGTAATTGATGTTTCATCATAGTATTCATCACTAGAGTTGTCAACAAGCAAATCATCACCTAACAAGTCATCTTCATCACTATTGAAATCAACATACTCGGGGTGTGTTACCTTAGGACCTTTGGCCATGAAGCATCTTCCAATTCCTTCATTTGGTGAGTCAAATATGTCGTAGGAGTTGGTTGACACAAGTGCTAGACCGGCAACACCTTCATCTTGAGTATCTTCGGAGTCGGAGTGATAACTTCTCTCGGAGTGGCTGTCGGAGTCGGAGCCGGATACCCATTCACCAACATGAGCTTGATGTCTTCGTTTTGTGTAGCTCCTTGATGATTTTTCCTTCCTTTACGAATCCTTGCTTCTCCATGAGTATCTTCGTTCATAACGATCATCTCTACTCCTTCTCTCTCTTGGTGGTGATTCTTTGCTTCTTCTTTTTGGAGAATCTTCTCTTCTCTTGTAGGGAGCCGTACACTCATTGGAATAATGTCCGGGTCTTCCACAACTGTAGCAGTTTCGCTCTCGACTAGACGATCTTTTGTCATTGTAGGACCTTGACTTGAAGCTTCTATCTTTGCTTCTACTCTTGTAGAACTTGTTGAAGTTCTTCACCATTAAGCTCAATTCTTCATTGAAGTTTTGTTTCTCACTTGATGATGTAGGGGCTCCACATGAGGCTTTGTAGGCACCACTTGATTTGTTGTGAAGTTCCTCTTTATCCTTAAGTGACATCTCATGAGCAACAATTCTTCCAATCACCTCCGTTGGCTTGAGATCTTTGTAATTGGGCATCATTTGGATCAATGTGCACACGGTATCATATTTTCCATCCAAGGCTCTTAGAATCTTCTTGATGATGAATCTATCGGTCATCTCTTCACTTCCTAAGCCGGAAATCTCATTTGTGATGAGAGCAAGCCTAGAGTACATTTCAGCGACACCTTCACCATCCTTCATTTTGAACTTGTCAAGTTGACTTTGAAGCACATCCAACTTGGATTCCTTGACGGAGTCGATACCTTCAAGCTTGAGCATTGTATTGCAACATCCTCAACTCATCCGCGGTAGCTTCACGGTTTGGTTCTTTCCCATCAAAGAAGTCACCTTGCAAACCAACACACACAATAGCCCAAATGGCGGGGTTATGTCCAAGAATATGCATTTTCATTTTATGCTTCCAACTAGCAAAATTAGTACCATCAAAGTAAGTACCTCTACGGTGATAATTTTCCCTCGCTAGATGCCATACTCTCCTAGGTTGTGAAACCAAGGCTATGACCACCAAAAGCTATGGAGATCAAAGCAAATGGATACCAAAGCTCTGATACCACTTGTAGGATCGAAAGTATGTCTAGAGGGGGGGTGATTAGACTACTTGACCCAATAAAAACTTAACCTTTTCCCAATTTTAGTTCTTGGCAGATTTTAGCTATTGTAGGAAAAGTCAAGCAATCATCACACAATTCAAGCAAGCATGCAAAGAGTATATTGGCAGCGGAAACTAAAGCATGCAACTTGCAAGAATGTAAAGGGAAGGGTTTGGAGAATTCAAACGCAATTGGAGACACGGATGTTTATCCTGTGGTTCGGATAGGTGGTGCTATCCTACATCCACGTTGATGGAAACTTCAACCCATGAAGGGTAACGGTTGCGCGAGTCCACGGAGGGCTCCACCCACAAAGGGTAACGGTTGCGCGAGTCCACGGAGGGCTCCACCCACGAAGGGTCCATGAAGAAGCAACCACCCACAAAGGGTCCACGAAGAAGCAACCTTGTCTATCCCACCATGGCCATCGCCCACGGAGGACTTGCCTCACTAGCGGTAGATCTTCACGAAGTAGGCGATCTCCTTGCCCTTACAAACTCCTTGGTTCAACTCCACAATCTTGTCGGAGGCTCCCAAGTAACACCTAGCCAATCTAGGAGACACCACTCTCCAAGAAGTAACAAATGGTGAGTAGGTAATGAACTCCTTGCTCTTGTGCTTCAAATGATAGTCTCCCCAACACTCAACTCTCTCTCATAGGATTTGGTTTTTGTGGAAAGAAGATTTGAGTGGAAAGCAACTTGGGGAAGGCTAGAGATCAAGATTCATATGGTAGGAATGGAATATCTTGGTCTCAACACATGAGTAGGTGGTTCTCTCTTAGAACATATGAGTTGGAATTGTGTATGTGTTCTGATGGCTCTCGCCATGAATGAAGCGGAGGTGGAGGGGTATATATAGCCTCCACACAAAATCCAACCGTTACACACAGTTTTCCAATCTCGGTGGGACCGAATCAACAAACTCGGTCGGACCGAAAAGTTAAACCTAGTGACCGTTAGAGATTTTCGGTGGGACTGACATGCAACTCAGTAGGACCGATATGGTTAGGGTTTGGGCATAACGTAATCTCGATGAGACCGATTACACAAACTCGGTGAGACCGAATTTGGTAATTAGCTAACCAGAGAGTTGGTCAGGCAAACTCGGTGGGACCGATTTGCTCTTTCGGTGAGACCGAAAAGTTACAAAAAGGAAACACTGAATTTGCATTGCAATCTCGGTGGGACCGATCCGCTCTTTCGGTGAGACCGATAAGTTACGAAAAGGAAACAGAGAGATTACAATCCCATCTCGGTGAGACCGAGATCCCTATCGGTAGAACCGAATTGCTAGGATTTGGCAGTGGCTATGACAAGTGAAACTCGATGGCGCCGGATAGAAAGAATCGGTAGGACCGAGTTTGGCTTAGGGTTTAGGTCATATGTGGATATGGGAAAGTAGTTGAGGGTTTTGGAGCATATCACTAAGCACATGAAGCAAGAGGCTCATTAAGCAACACCTCATCCCTCCTTGATAGTATTGGCTTTTCCTAAAGACTCAATGTGATCTTGGATCACTAAAATATAAAATGAAGAGTCTTGAGCGTTTGAGCTTGAGCCAATCCTTTGTCCTTAGCATTTTGAGGGTTCCACTTTCACATCCATGCCATGCCAATCATTGAGCTTTCCTGAAATAGTCATCTTGGAATAGCATTAGCTCAATGAGCTATATGTTGTTATGAATTACCAAAACCACCTAGGAATAGTTGCACTTTCAGTCACCCATCCTCTCACTACTCCAGCCTGAGCACGCTTAACTTCCGGGTTCTATTCTCCCTCGATTCCAAGTCTGCACTTGTTGTTTTCCTGACAATACTAAGATGTCAATCCTATTAACCATCGAGAGTTTAGCTTGAGCATGAAGTCACATATTTGGCTGTTTGAGTTTAAAACTATTGTTCTAAACCACAATAATTATTTAGTAACACTAATATTTCTTGAATAAGGAGTTTGACCACATTTTGACCAAAGTTTGACCAGATTTGACCAAAATTCCAAAAAACTGAAATAATTATATAGTAACACTAATATTCTTGAATAATTATTTAGTAACACTAATACTTCTTGAATAAGTAGTTTGACCACAGTTCGACCAGATTTGACCAAAATTTAAAAAAAACTCAAATTTGAGCATAACTTTTTTTCCTTTTAGAATTTGAGGATTCTAAAAATATGCAAATAGGCGTAGGCCTTCTCCATCGTATGCGGATTTTCGTGCTGAACATTTTGATATATTATACGTTTTTTTCTAACATCGTATGCAAAAGTTTTAGCTGTTTTTCATTTTCCCTACACTTTTTGCAAAACATGTCCAAATTTAAGTTTTTAAATTTTTCCTAACTAGTAGATGTAGTAACATGACTACAACTCGAAGGATTTTAATTTTTGAAGTTTTTATCATTTGATTTTGCTTTTTACAAAACCGAAAAGGCAATCCACGAGGGGGGGGGGTAGAGTTTCAAAATGGGACCTTTAGTTGTAGCGAGGGTTCTTACCCCTCGCTACTACTATGGCATGTCCCGGAGGGGCACGGTTGAGACCTCTTAGTAGTAGCGAGGGGTAAAAACTTAGTAGTAGCGCGGGTTTATAACCCTCGCTACTACTATGGCATGGTCCAGGGGCACGGTAGAGACCGCTTAGTAGTAGCAAGGGGTAAAAACCAGCGCTACTGCTATCAACTTAGTAGTAGCGAGGGTTAAAAACTCGTGCTACTAATATGGCATGTCCCGCGGGGCACGGTAGAGACTGCTTAGTAGTAACGAGGGTTAAAAACCAGCGCTACTGCTATCAACTTAGTAGTAGCGAGGGTTAAAAACCAGTGCTACTAGTAAGTACCAGTAGCGAGGGATATAAACCCGCGCTGCTAGTAAGCGTCTGTGTATAAGCTTCGTGATGAACTATAACATATCAGGGATAGATATGATGATCCTTGAGCTATTCGTGACACCGCAAAAGTAGAAATCAAATAGGAGCATCAATTGTTTATGGTTAGTAAAGCCACTAGTTTCAAGAAGGGCAAGGGCAAGAAAGGGATACTTCATGAAACGGCAAATCAGTTGCTGCTCTAATGAAGAAACCCAAGGTTGAACCCAAACCCGAGACTAAGTGCTTCTGAAATAAGTTGAACGGTCACTAAAGCAGAACTACCCTAGATACTTGGTAGATGAGAAGGTTGGCAAGGCCGATAGAAGTATATTGGATATATATTATAATGTGTACTTTGCTAGTACTCCTAGTAGCACCAGGTATTAAAATACTGGTTCGGTTGCTAAGTGTTAGTAACTCGAAATAAAAAGCTACGGAATAAACGGAGACTAGCTGAAGGTGAGATGACGATATGTGTTGGAAGTGTTTCCAAGGTTGATGTGATCAAGCATCGCATGCTCCCTCTACCATCGAGATTGGTGTTAAACCTAAATAATTGTTATTTGGTGTTTGCATTGAGCATAGACATGATTTGATTATGTTTATCGCAATACGGTTATTCATTTAAGGAGAATAATGGTTACTCTATTTATTTGAATAATACCTTCAATGGTCTTGCACCTAAAATGAATGGTTCATTGAATCTCGATCGTAGTGATACACATGTTCATGCCAAAAGATATAAGATAGTAATGATAGTACCACATACTTGTGGCACTGCCATTTGAGTCATATTGGTATAAAACGCATGAAGAAGCTCCATGTTGATGGATCTTTGGACTCACTCGTTTTTGAAAAGTTTGAGACATGCGAACCATGTCTATTGGTTTATACGCATGAAGAAACTCCATGCAGATGGATCGTTTGGACTCACTTGATTTTGAATCACTTGAGACATGCAAATCATACCAAATGGGCAAGATGACTGAAAGGCCTCGTTTTCAGTGAGATGAAACAAGAGAGTAACTTGTTGGAAGTAATACATTTGATGTGTGCAATCCAATGAGTGCTGAGGCACGCAGTGAATATCGTTATGCTCTTACTTCACAGATGATTTGAGTAGATTCTAAGTATATTTACTTGATGAAACACAAGTCTGAATTATTGAAAGGTTCAAGTAATTTCAGAGTGAAGCTGAAGATCGTCGTGACAAGAGGATAAAATGTCTATGAGATGATCATAGAGATGAATATCTAAGGGCATCTCCAGCCGTTCGCCCCCCAGGGGGTGTCTAAAAGCGCCGCCTGGGGGTGAGCCGGCGCCAAAAATGGCCCTGGGGGTGAGTCGGTCCCCAGCCGTCTGCCCCAGGGCAGCCCCCAGGCGCGTATTAAAATAGAAATGGACCGTTCGGCGAGGTTATGATAAAAACTAGTTAAATTTCGGCCAAACATGGCAAATTTCAGTGAAATTCGCGCATTTTCATTACATTAACCTAATCTAAAAAAGAAAGGCGTTGAACTCGTCGCCGCCGTCGCCGCCATCGTCGTCGTCGGCCGTCTCCTCCTTGACGCGGGCGCCCCTGCTGGACCCCTGGCCGGCATAAGACGACGATCCCGTCTTCATCGCGGCCGCGTCGGCGCTCCTCGAAGCGGCGCAGGGCGGCGCGCTGGCGCTCCTTCTCCTTCTCCCGGCGCGCCTTCTCCATCGCAATGTAGTCCTGGCGCACCCATTCTAGGGCCGCGTCGTCGTCGTCGAACTCCGCCTTCACACGCGCCAGCCCCGGCTCCGTGTTCACCGGCTCTAGCCCCGGCTCCATCTTTGGCTTGACGAAGCGTGGAGGAGCCGATGAGGAGGAGGCGCGCTGGCCGCCCTCGTTGATGACGATGCCGACGCTGCGAGTGCGCCGACTGATTGGCGTCTCCGCCGCGGGCTCGGCCTTGACGCCGAGAAGCGCCGGAGAACCGGAGGAGTGGGAAGATGAGCGAGAGGAGGAAGACGAGGAAGAGGCAAACCTCCTTGGCGCCCATGCGCGTCGGTATTGCGACGGGGCGGCCCCCGTCGCAGGATAGGTCAACGGCGGGTTGTTGCCACCGTCGAGGTACGCCAGCACGCCATCCCGCGTGCAGCCGGGGACGCCCCACCACAGGTGGCGCCCCTCGCTGTTCTTCATGCCGCCGACCACCGGCGTGTCGTTGGTGGAGGCCAGGCGCTGCTACTGGCGGTGCTGGAAGTACGCCGCCCAAGCTGCGTGATTGCCGGCGGTGTACTGGGGGAGGGAGCGCTCGTTGTCGGTCAGGGAGGCGCGTGCGACCTCGACCTCCTCGGTGAAGTACCTGGGCTTCGCCATGGCGTCGGGTAACGGGGGAACGGGCACTCCCCCGTCACTGAGCCACCACCCCGTCGGCCCGACGCGCAAGTCCGGCGGTGCCGGGATGTTCGCCTGGACCAGGAGCCAGGACTCCTGTTCGCGGAGCGAACGGCGGCCGAAGCCGTTCGCTGCCGCCTCGTCTCCGAGGAAGCGCTCTGCCATGGCGACGGGCTCGGCGGTGGTAGAGAGGGAGAGAGAGGGGCTGCCGGTGGCGCTCAGGAGAGGAAGACGGAGACGGAGAGAGAGGGGCTGGGCGGCGGCGAGGGGCGAGTCTGGTGTGGGCACAGGCGACTGAGAGACCGCCGGTTTTATAGCCGCTCCGCGCCCGTGTGTACGCGTGCGAGGGAGGGGAGGCGTCGGCGCGCCGTCCCGTGACGCGCCGCCCGTGAGGAATCAATGGCAAGGCTGACCGGCGGCAGCCTTGCCATTGATTCCCCGCGAGAACCGAGGCAGTTGGGGGAAGACGAGCCGCCGTGTCCCTGACGCGGCTGGCCCGCGGCATTTTCGCGCCAAAACAGTTCGCCCCGGCACCCCCGGGCGCCCCCCAGCGCGCCAGGTTCGGTCTTGGTCCGCCGGCGCTGTTTTCGGCCCAGGCCGGCGAAAATCGGGCTCCCGGGGGCGCGACTGGACCGTTTTTTCGGCACCGGCGCAAAAAAAACGCCTTGGGAGGCCTTCCTGGGGGCGCGGCAGGAGATGCCCTGAGTTACGTGTTTGGTACACAACCAAGACATTGTGGAAATTGTTTCACAACTAATGGCGCCTGGAACACCAGTGTGATGGTGTATCCGAACATCATAGCTGCACCCTATTGGATGTGGTGCAAACCATGATGTCTCTTATCAAATTACCACTATCGTTTATGGGTTAGGCATTACAGACAACCGCATTGACTTTAAATAGGGCACCACGTAATTCCGTTTAGAGAAACCTAAGCTATCATTTCTTAAAAGTTTGGGGCTGCGACGCTTATGTGAAAAGGGTTTAGCTTGATAAGCTCGTACCCAAAGCGGATAAATGCATCTTCATAGGACACCCAAAACAGTTGGGTATACCTCATATTTCGGATCTGGAAGCAAAAGTGATTGTTTCTATAAATGGTCCTTTCTCGAGGAAAAGTTTCTCTCGAAAGAATTGGGTGGGAGGATGGTGGAGACTTGATGAGGTTATTGAACTGTCACTTCAACCAGTGTGTAGCAGGGCACAGGAAGTTGTTCCTATAGCGCCTACACCAATTGGAGTGGAAGCTGATGATAGTGATCATGAAACTTCGGATCAAGTCACTACCAAACCTCGTAGGTCGACAAGGATGCGTACTATTTCAGAGTGGTACGTAATCCTGTCTTGGAGGTCATGTTGCTAGACAACAATGAACCTACAAGCTATGGAGAAACGATGGTGGGCCTGGATTCCGACAAATGGCTCGAGGCCATAAAATCCGAGAGGATCCATATGTGAAAACAAAGTAAAGACTTTGGAAGAACTACTTGATGGTCGTAAGGCTATTGGGTACAGATGGATTTTAAAAGGAAGATGGACAATGATGGTAAGTATCACCATTAAGAAAGCTCGACTTGTCGTTAAGATGTTTTCCGACAAGTTCAAGGAGTTGACTGCGGTGAGACTTTCTCACTCGTAGCGATGCTAAGAGTCCGTTGGAATTGTATTATCAGTTACTGCATTATGTATGAAATCTTGCAGATAGGATGTCAAAACATTGTTTCCTCAACAATTTTCTTGAGGAAAGGTTGTATGTGATACAACCATAAGGTTTTTGTCAATCCTAAAAGATGCTAACAAGTATGCAAAGCTCCAGCAATCCTTCTAAGGACTGGAGTAAGCATCTTGGAGTTGGAATATACGCTTTGATGAGATGATCAAAGATTTTGGGTTTATACAAAGTTTATGAGAAACTTATATTTCCAAAGAAGTGAGTGGGAGCACTATAGAATTTCTGATGAGTATATGTTGTTGACATATTGTTGATCAGAAATGATGTAGAATTTCTGGAAATCATATAGGGTTATTTGAAAAGTGTTTTTCAATGGAAAACCTGGATTAAGCTACTTGAACATTGAGCATCAAGATCTATGAGGATAGATCAAAAAACGCTTAATAGTACTTTCAAATGAATACATACCGTGACAAGATTTTGAAGGAGTTCAAATAAGATCAGCAAAGGATTTCTTGGTTGTGTTATAAGGTGTGTGCATTGAGTGAGACTCAAGATCTGACCATGGCAGAAGAGAGAGAAAGGACGAAGGCCGTCCCCTATGCTTTAGACATAGGCTCTACAGTATGCTATGCTGTGTACCGCACCTGAAGTGTGCCTTGCCATGAGTAAATCACGGGGTACAAGCATGATCTAGGAATGAATCACATGACAGCGGTCAATCTTATCCTTAGTAACTAGTGGACTAAGGAATTTTCTCGATTATGGAGGTGGTAAAAGAGTTCGTCGTAAAGGGTTACGTCGATGCGAACTTTGACACTAATCCAGATGACTCTGATTAGTAAACCGAATTCGTATAGTAGAGCATGGTACCTGCATCTACAAGATGACATAGAGATTTGTAAAGCACACACGGATCTGAAAGGTTCAGACCCGTTGACTAATAACCTCTCTCACAAGCGAGATATGATCAAACCCCATGGGTGTTGGATTCATTAGAATCACATAGTGATGTGAAGTAGATTATTGACTCTAGTGCAAGTGGGAGACTGTTGGAAATATGCCCTAGAGGCAATAATAAAATGGTTATTATTATATTTCCTTGTTCATGATAATTGTCTATTGTTCATGCGGTAATTGTATTAACCGGAGACCGTAATACATGTATGAATACGTAGACCACAATATGTCCCTAGTAAGCCTCTAATTGACTAGCTCGTTGATCAATAGATGGTTACAGTTTCCTGACAATGGACATTGGATGTCGTTGATAACGGGATCACATCATTAGGAGAATGATGTGATGGACAAGACCCAATCCTAAGTATAGCACAAGATCATGTGGTTCATCTGCTAAATCTTTTTCTAATGTCAAGTATCATTTCCTTAGACCATGATATTGTGCAACTCCCGGAAACCATAGGAATGCTTTGGGTGTGCCAAATGTCACAACGTAACTGGGTGGCTATAAAGGCACACTACGGGTATCTCCGGACGTGTCTGTTGGGTTGGCACGAATAGAGACTGGGATTTGTCACTCCGTGTGACGGCGAGGTATCTCTGGGCCCACTCGGTAGGACATCATCATAATGAGCTCAGTCTGACCAAAGAGTTGATCACGGGATGATGTGTTACGGAACAAGTAAAAGTGACTTGCCGGTAACGAGATTGAACGAGGTATTGGGATACCAACGATCGAATCTCGGGCAAGTAACGTACCGATTGACAAAGGGAATTGTATACAGGATTGATTGAATCCCCGACATCGTGGTTCATCCGATGAGATCATCGTGGAACATGTGGGAGCCAATATGGGTATCCAGATCCCACTGTTGGTTATTGGCCAGAGAGTTGTCTCGGTCATGTCTGCATGATTCCCGAACCCGTAGGGTCTACACACTTAAGGTTTGGTGACGCTAGAGTTGTTATGGGAATTAGTGTGCAGTTACCGAATGTTGTTTGGAGTCCCGCATGAGATCCCGGACATCACGAGGAGTTCTGGAATGGTCCGGAGGTAAATATGTATATATTGGAAGTCCTATTTTGGCCACTGGAAAATGTTCGAGATTTTTCAGTATTGTACCGGGATGGTTCTAGATGGTTCCGGAGTGTGGCCCACCTGCATGGGGGGACCGACATGAACGTGGGTAGTGGGGGAAAGGCCCCAAACCCCTAGTCAAGGCGCACCAAGATCCCCCCTTAGAAGGAATAAGATCATATCCCGAAGGGATAAGATCAAGATCCCTAAAAAAGGGGATAAGAATCGGTGGGGAAGGGAAATTATGGTATTTCTTTCCGCCACCTTTGCCAACGCCCCAATGGACTTGGAGGGCAAGAAACCAGCCTACTCCACCCCTATATATAGTGGGGAGGCGCATGGGAGCCGCACCCCTTCCCCTGGCGCAGCCCTCTCCCTCCCCAACAGCTCCTCCGTAGTACTAGTGCTTGGCGAAGCCCAGCCGGAGAACTGCAAGCTCCACCACCACGCCATCGTGCTGCCGGAGCTCTCCCTCAACTTCTCCTCTCTCCTTGCTAGATCAAGAAGGAGGAGAAGTCCCCGGGCTATACGTGTGTTGAACTCAGAGGCACTGTTGTTCGGCGCTTAGATCGGAATCAACCATGATCTAAATCGCTATGAGTACGACTCCTTCATCCGCGTTCTTGTAACGCTTCCGCATCGCGATCTTCAAGGGAATGAAGATGCACTCCCCTCTCTCTCGTTGCTAGTCTCTCCATAGATTGATCTTGGTGATGCATAGAATTTTTTTAATTTCTGCAACGATCCCCAACAATATGACCGACATAACCCAACCCATTTATTCGGCAGAAAAAAAAAGAGAATTTCCCATTTATTCGGCAGAAAACTATGCTAAAACCGACATAACCCAACCCATATGACCCGAGAACCACCGGCCAACCATCGACATGGTACTCGATGCTCCAAAGAAGAAAGACTTCTGCCGAGGAGTTTCAAGTGTCATCGTCATCACCGATTGCCTCGCGATTCCAACTTCACCATAGAACTCCATCACCGAAGCCAACCCGCAAATAGCCGTAGAAGCCACAACGGCATATGCCAAAAGATGGCCACATGCGCAAGCAACCTACATCTCTGTCTTTGATGACACTACTAGGAAAAGGCCTACTAATGGCGCACTGGTTTTGCCTACTAATGGCGCATTACCAGTGCGCCATTAGTAGCACGCCACTAGTATATCTTACTAATGGCGCACCACTGGTGCGCCATTAGTATCTGGTATACTAATGGCGCACCAACTAGTGCGCCATTAGTGTGTAACACAATGCGCCATTAGTGTGCCTCCCGGGGGGCCATACGTAAGCATGGCTTTGTCATACTAATGGCGCATTCTCTGACGATGCGCCATTAGTATGAATATTTGGTTTTTTTGTTTTTCCTTTTCTGATTTTTGCACAGGTTACAAAATATATTATTAGACAGAATATAGACAGCAGCACACAGCAACATCAGATTCATCGAATACAATAGAAGATTAGTCTCCAAATACAATTCATCATACCCGAATTCAAAAGACCAAACAAAGATAAAACATTACAAGTCTCAAGACCGCGAGTATCGAGTTTGTCTTCACATTACAAGTCGATATCGATCATCTAAACTACCATCACATAGAAGATAGCTGTGGTCATCACGATGAGCATCATCGCGATCAAACTAGTCTTCATCCGGTTCCTCCAATGCTCCCTCCTCTCTCCCGCTAGATAGCGTGCGTATCTAGATTCGGCCTCCGCCCTAGTGGTGTACCCTTTGTAACTATTACCGCTGAAACGGTGAACCTGTCTCCGACACTCCTCCCAGTCATCGTAGACTCCGGGAACCTTACCCTTGTACACGGCATACGATGGCATCTCTATGCACAAGCCAAACAACAGACAATACATAAGCAATATGTAAGTATGCAACAAAAGGATCGGAAGAGAAAAGCAAGACATTAATAGCACGATTCATGGTCCTACTAATAAATAGCATCGATTACATCTAAGTTGAACGACTATCCAAACCAAAGAGACATACGAATTCATTAAAGTATAATTACAACAGGAGCCAATCAATGTTTCAGAACTACACATCACTACTTTCGACTCGACTCATCAGACAGGAGCGTGGATGAAGCCGCCGTCTGTCGTGATGGTCATGAAATCGCGGTCGTTGTCACCCTGCATTTGTAGCGTTTCATCTATCTCACTGTTGGACGGTTGACATCCGAGGAAGAACTGCCCCGAGGTATGAAGGACATCTTGATGGATGATGTCCGCAAACTCCGACTGGATGCGAAAGAATTCTTGTCTGAGGTCCGCGTCCTGGACTGCCGACAAGCTCGCGGCCCAATCTTTGAGATTATCTGGTAGCAGAAGTTGATGATGGTCCCTTACGATCGCCCGCATGTGATGGAGGGCATAGTAGGCATCCTTCTGACCGCCAGGCGGCTGCTTGATGCATCAGAACTTCGTATTGTGTGAGAACATGTGCTTGTCGTACTTACGAACTGGCCTGGTGAAGGTGCCTCCAGATTTGGCGTAGCCGGGGAGAACATCATCAAGAACTTTCTTGACATTTGTGTAGTCTATCTTGGAGTTACGGTTCGGGTAAAAATACGTGGCCATGGAATATTTCGAGCTTAAGAGGATGAGTGTGCAATGTGTGTCACTCCACAGATCACGGAATGTTAGAAAAAAAAAGAACGATCGAAATCTAAGAAATCATATGTTACGGGGCGGTTAAGGGATGACTTACTCGGGAAAGTAAGCCACAAGGAAGTTATCCTTATTTGGGTTTGCCAGAATGACGCCTTCGAGGTGTGAACTCGCAACTTGGCGGTCCCCAGCGCTGCTCAAGTGCTTGGCACGCATGTAGAAGGGGTCGACTATCACGATGTCCGGTGTCTTGTCTCTAATGATCCGCATCTCCATACTCAGCGAAAACAGTCGAACGAAGGTGTAGTGTAGCGGATGAAGGTTAAACATAGCAAAGATGTCATCAAACCGCAGGACGATCGTACCCCCGATATTGCCATCCACAAAGCCCTTGCCCTCTGGCACCTTGGCCATGAAAACTGGGTATGCCACATCCTTCTCTCTGAGACGCCGCTTCTCCAAAGAAAGAACACTGTCGTGCAGACTCCGCATAGCACCGGTTGCAGCATTCAGCATATTTGGCGGTAGCATCGCCCTACCCGCCACATGCACCCTCCTCGAGATATCCTTAGGTGAAGGTGGCCCGTCCTGAGCACGGATCGAACTCGGTGCCGGCTGGCTCGCACCGGCGCCCTTGTTAGTCTTTCGTTTCCGTCCCTTCTTCTTGATCGCCTATAATGGGACCGAGTTCTGCTCATACACCGCCTTCTTGAGCGTGTTGGGGCTGATAATATTTCGCACCTCAGCTATCTGAGGCTCGGTGAAGGCGGGAGCTGGAGGTGTGTCCTGAGAACTGAATGCCAGACGATGCCTGTTGCAATTGGATTTCTCCGCCGTACCAGCTAGATCGCGGTCATCTTGGTTGGGTTCTTGAGAAAGAGGCCCACAGAACTCGTCAACATACCCATGTTCGGCAAAGTACTTATCAACTTTGGTAAATGTGGGGTCGTCGTTGTCGTCGCCGTCCGGATCCTGTGCCATAGGGCTATCCGGATCCTGTGCCATAGGGATGTCCGGCAGGTCCGATAGCGTTGCGGCGTTCTTGCCATGGCTTGGCGCCGACACGACTGGCGGTCTTGTCTGTGGGGTGGTGTCCCCCGCCACCAAACGAATCTGGCTCTTCGGCCAAAGCAGGGGCCAGTTTACGCAGGTGCTCAGGGTCATCTCATCTTCTTCATCGGCCCCAGCGGGTCGAATCGGAGGTAACAGCTCGTCGCAGCCTGGCAGCGCCCGAACCACTTCAACCCTATACATTGTGGGTGGCATCGGATTACCGTGGAACATGGGGTTGCCCGGTTGAACGATTCTGCCCTTGGCGACATCGACCAACTCGGCGCCCACGAAGTGCAGAAGAGTACAAGGAACGTCGGCGATGCCCTACGAAAACATGTATAGGGCGTCAGGGATGCCCAGTCAAAGGCAAGGAGATGAAGTCATCGGCCGAGAGGCTTAGTTACCGTGATGCCGTCGAGCTCGGCTAATGTCGAGGCACCACCAACGGCGGGCGTGCAACTGATGGAGGGGGCGCTTGCTGGCGAGGTGCCGGCCGGCGTACACCCGGGTGCATTAAGCTCCAATGCCCGTGCCAGCGCCGGAGACATGAATACCGCCTCCGCCGGAGACACCAATGGCGCCGCCGCCGGAGACACCAATGGCGCCGCCTGCGCGCTGTGCGAGTTGCTGGCCGTGAAGCTGGGAACCGGGGGAGGCCCCTGTTGGCCGCCCGCAATCCACGTCGTCAGCCCATGAATCAACGTAGGCACCATGGCGTTGAGCGTCGTTCCAAGTTGTTGTTGCACTTTCTCTTGGACAAGCTCCGGAATCCGCGCCACTTGTGCCTTGAGTTCTTCAACCTCGCGCGTCTGGCTTTCCGAGCTGGTCTTTTTCTCCTTCCGCACACCGGCGGTATAGTATGACCCCCATTTTGTGGACAAGCCTTTGCTGGCCACATGACCAGCTGACGTCGGCTTAGTGAGCTTATCCTTGTTTTTCATTTTGTTCAACGCCCTATTTAAAGGGGTGTCAAAAGGTGAGCTCTGAGACGACCCCGCGCTACTGCTTTCATTGTCCTGCGAAAGGAACCTGAACCATTTAGAAATATTGGGGATTAATTAGAGTGCCACCATATGGAGCTAATTACGCGGGGGTGTATTCCTTACCAGAAGAAGCTCAAGCGCCCTGGTCTTCAGATCCGTGGTAAGCTGCTTTGTTATCAGGTCCTCCTTGTACCGGGCCCTAACATAGTTCCTGGTCTGCTTGTCACCGCTGTATTTCTCGAAGCGGGGCGGTAGGCCTTGCTCGGCACGCTCCGCGTCCTCCTTGTCCCATATAGGCTCTGCCACTCTGTAACCGCCGGGACCGAGTTTGTGTTCCCCTAAGTTCAACTCCCGCATTTCTTTCCCCCAATGACTTGATTCGGAGGTTGCGGGGCTCTCGCACTTGATCTTGAACTCCTTGTAGTCATCTTCACTCATCAAAGGATATTTCGCCTTGATCTTGTCATAACTATCACCTTTATCAATCATTATCTTCACCGCGCTTCTCCAAGTAGACAGGGTCGTGCTCATCTTCGTGAGGGCGGCACTGTTCACTTTATTCCCTGAGAGGCGTGTGTTTTCAAATTCGGCGGGGAACTTGTATCGTTCGTGAAGCTTCGTGAAGAGGAGGTTGCGCAAATTCCCTCGGTCCTTATGCCTAAGGTTCTCGATGTTGATCGAGACGGTGCTCCGGATAATGCACCCGAGCTGAAGCGAGTACCCCTTGACTATATGTTTGGGCTCCGTTGGATTCCCGTCGGAGTCCACTTGTGTGAATTCCTCCTTGAGGCTGCGGAGCACATTCGGGCGCTGGTCCTTCCTTTGCTTCTTCGGTTGGCTGCCATCCGTGTGTGCACCGCCATCATCAGTGGTGGCATCCTCGGCGGCACCATCAGTGGTGTCAGCCCCGACGCCACTAGGGGTTGTGTAATCAGGATCGGTGTCTTCCGTGGCGTCCTCATAGCGGTGAGGTTGTTCCTCCATCTCCTGGGACAGCTCCCAGAATGGCTTGCCGCCCGAACCACCGGCCTCATCGTTGTGGGCCATGTTTCTCTCTAAATAGGAAAAAAGTTTGGTCAAAAAGTTGGTTATTGTCAAGGAACAAGATCATGGTCTCATCATTTAGGGTTTGTTGACACCGAGGCACCCTCAAAGCCTAAGCTTTCATCATTTAGGGTTTGTTGACGCCGAGGCACCATAAAAGCCTAAGCGTACATCATTTAGGTTCTCATCGATACCGAGGCATCTGGGGCAGCTAAGTTAAGTTTTCATCATTTAGGGTTTATCGATGCCGAGGCACCCTAGGTTGGGCCTAATCACTTGGCTCTACTGCCACCTATGGTTTAATACAACAAGAATAAAGGGGCAGTTGATCCTACTTAATTAAGTACTAAGATACCCCGACCCATGCATTAGTAGCAAGTACCTCATATGTCCAATTTTTAGCAAAGTCATGCTAAAATTCACGGAAAATTTCAGCATGACCTTTGCTGAAAATAGGACATATGGAGTACCCAAATTTGCCAGAATGGAAGTTAATCGACATTCCGGCAAACTCAAGGGCCTCTCGGGGTACCTGCAAAATCATCACGAGACCATATGGTCATCTGCTTTCATATGGACAAAAATCAGCTCAACTTATGTGAGCTTCCATTCCAGATCTAATAGGTCACCCAACAAAAAATCATCAATAGTTTTAGCTGAAAAAAATCATGGATTGTTGTTAACTGAAAATTAGTGAAAGAAACTGTTGCTGATCATGGATTACTGTTAATTAAAAATAGAGCATCTGGCTTGTCTTATCATGTTCACTAAGTCCACAAAAATGAATAGGTTCAGTAAACTTGAAGTACTCAACACTGAACATGGTTCAGAGCTCACTACACTACACTTCATCGTGCAATGGTTCAGACCTCACCGCACTAGAACAAGCTCACTACACTACACTACACTACACTACACATGCTTAAACTCTAAACATAAACAAACACTAGAAATGCCAGACCAAGACTTTGCTGGAAAATTCTAAGAAGTATTTATGAGTTTTAGCTTGGTTACACCTCAAAATTCAGTTTAAAATTTGTTCTTCTACTCAAATACAGAGCACTTTTCTGAATATGAATTTACAGTCGAAGCAAATAAACTTGTAGCTGTTGGTTATGGTTGATGTTTAAAATATAGAGTACTTATGACAATCAGCAATATGTATATCCATGCTAGCATCTCTAGATGTTGGTCTTATACTTGTTTTTTTAATGCAACTATGCAGGTACCTGTGGCAAGAACCTCTCCACTGAAAGAACATGAGAAAAACATGTGATATTTAATTAGGAAAGTAGGACCAAACTACATTCACCTGTCAAATGATGTTCCCATTCATCTAGCAATACAAAAAAACACATAAATTGCAAGGTCTGGACTGAATGCTTTTGAGTTTATTAAGTACCTTCAGTTCTGAGCTTTAAATGTAAAAAGAGCTTCACAGAATCTTGAATCCTCCAAATCACTCTTAACAGTTCTGCATTGCACAAAGGAAGCAATGAGCCAATGATATCAGTAGCAATAATAGGTGCTGCAGTTATATAACTTATCAAACAGGCCCAACTTAGTTAGCATTCTATCTGCACAACTGGCCAAAGAAAACAGATGAACTATTCATAAACCCGTGGAAGTTTATTGGACCACTGTTCATAAACAATTCATTGCACCATTGTTAATCTGTTTGTTTATCAGTATTTCTAGGTTTACAAACTCCAGCATTCAAGCAAAACAAACATTCAGTAAACACACATTCAATCAAAACAGGTGTTGACTTAACCTACAACATTCTGTGTAAACACACATTCAAGCAAAATACACATTCACTTTTTGAACTCCCAGAAAAGCTAGACTCCTGGTATGAACAACTAAACAAATCTTGTTCATTTGAATGGGGTTACACAGATCATGCACACCGGAAAAAAGCTTATCCATGCGGAAACACTATAACTTTACATGGAAACAAGCAGTGGCATGAACTATATACCCCCTAGTACGAAAAAAGCTTCACTCATTAGTGCAAAAAATGCACTATTATTGCTGGACAAGAATACACTGCACTAATACTGATAGTAGTTCACCATTCCAACAAGAAAAAACACAGAAATTGCAGTACACCGACGGGAATGGAGAGGAAGGGTTGAGAGGGAGGAAGGAGGAAGGAGGAGAGGTACCTGGGCGGGCGCGGCCGGTCGCCGGAGGGGTCGGGGTCGGGGTCGGGGTTGGGGTCGGGGTCGGCGGCGGCATCGAAGGGATGCCTCGGTTGGTCGTGGGGAGGCCAGCGGCCACGGCGAGGTCGCGGAGGCGTCGGCGATGGAGGAGCTGCAGTGGTGGGGGCCGTGGGGGCGCGGGGGCGCCGGCAGCGGTGGCGGCGGCTAGGAACCCTAGCTGCCGCACTCGGGAGGGAGGTTGACGCAGGCGGGGCCGCGGGGGGAGGGGGACGGCGAGAGCGCGGGGGGGGGGGGGGGGGGGCGGTGAGGGAGGTGCTCGGGTGCGTCGGGGGAAGCGAGCACGGCCGGGGACGGCGAGCACGGGGGAAGTGGTCAGGCGCGGGTGAGACGAGGCAGGGGAGGGATTAGAGAGAAATGGAGATTGGGGATTTTAGTGAGGGGGGAAGCTTAGCAATGGCGCACCACCCAGGGATGCGCCATAAATACATCCATAGCAATGGCGCACCACCGAGGGGTGCGCCATAAGTAATTTAATCTAGCCCGACTTGTCAGGTTATATACAACCTAACCCTATGTACAACAGACCCAGGAGGTCCTGGGTTCGATTCCCAGGCTCCCCAATATTTTTTTATGCATTTTAAATCCTCTTTGATATTTATTTGTGTTTAAATATGTTCAAACTTGTTTAAATCATAACAGTAATATTTTTTTATAAAAACATTAATGACCCCCCCCCCAGGGGTGCGGGGGGCCGGGTGCTCGCCGGCGGCGATGGAGCGGGGGAGGGTTGCGGTGGGTCATCGGCGGCGGTGGAGCTAGCTAGCGGGGGAGGGTGCGGGTGGGATCGAGATCGAGATGGAGGGGGAATCGAGATCGAGATGGACGGGGATCGAGATCAAGTGTCCTCATGAATTCAAAAAGTGCCCATGAAATTTAAAAATATTCACGATATCAAAAAGTGCCCATGAAATACAATCGAGAAATGAAGACTACGATTTAAATACAATCGATCTTAGCTAGCTATCTGTTCACAATCTTCTTGCCCTTCTTTTTCGCAAATGGAGTTCTTCTGTGGAACGGACGTCCTTTAGGTAGGGTGGTCTTGCTTCTTCTTGTGGTGTGTGCTGCTACTTCATCGTCGTCGTCATGTTCGATCTTTGGGTCGCCATACTTGTCAAAGTCTTGCTCATTGGCTACTCCATCCATTCCGATGATCTTCCGTTTGCCTCTCCTCACGACAACACGACTGGGCTTTGACGAGTCAGTAATGAAGAAGCATTGGTCCACTTTGGAAGCCAGTACCCATGGCTCATTTTTCGCGGTGACGTTTGCGCCCGCGGTCTTGGATTTGGCTTCGGGTATAACCATGGTGGTGAAATACCGGTCTTCTTTTAGGACGCTCTTGGCCCATTTGACACGGAACATCGGGACCTTCTCTCCAGCGTAGCTCAGCTCCCAGATCTCCTCGATCCTTCCGTAGTATCTGCCCTTGTCGTTGCCGGTGTAGGATTCCATCGTTACCCCGGAGTTCTGATAACCATCGCTCTTCATGTCCTTGTCCCCGATGTAGAGTGTGTAGCCGTTGATATCGTACGCCTCATAGGTCATCAGGTTGTGCTCGGTGCCCTGTGACAAGGCAAATATGAGTTGTTCTTCCGAGGAAGAATCCTCATGTAAAGGGTACGACAGAAGCTTCTGCTTGAACCAATGCATGAAACATGAGTTGTGCTCTTTGAGTATATCTCCGTCCGTCCTCTGTTGGTATCGGTCATTGTAGGTCTTCTCAATAAAGGTTTTGTGCTCTACCACCCAAGGATCGACCACATCTATGTGTTGTAGCGCGACTAGGTTTGCTCTTTCAAAGTCGGCGAGTCGACCCTCAAAGTCGACATGCATTTCGCGGCGACCCTCACGGTGACCCCATTCAGCGAGCCTGCCGAGGTGCCTGTTGACGGGCAGACCAACGGGGTTCTCGATGCCTAGATAATTCGTGCAGTAGGAGATGCACTCTTCGGTCAGAAAGCCCCTGGCTATACTTCCCTCTGGACGTAACATGTTGCGAACGTATCCTTTGATGACACCATTCATCCTTTCGAACGGCATCATGCTATGCAGGAACGTCGGCCCGAGTTGGATGATATCCTCCATGATATGGACCAGTAGATGCACCATAACATCGAAGAATGCGGGCAGGAAGTACATCTCAAGCTCGCATAGTATCACCACGATCTCTTCCTATAGCCTTCTGAGTTGCCTCACGCCAATCGACTTCCGAGAGATGACGTCGAAAAAGTTGCATAGGACAAATAGCGTTTCACGGACGTGCGCGTCCATGATCCCACGGATTGCAACTAGAAGTATCTGCGTCATCAGCATGTGACAGTCATGAGACTTCATCCCGCTGAACATCTGCTTCGCTGGGTCTAGGTATCTGCTTATCTTCCCCGCGTAACCGTAAGTAAGTTTTACTCCTAGGAGGAAGGTGAAAAACTGCTCGATCTCCTCCTGACTTAGAGTGAAGCACGCGGGAGGGTAGTCATTTCCGGTCTTCTTGGCCTTTTTGCCTTTGCGACGACTTTCTGTGTCCTACTTCGCCTCATCATCATCATCATCATCATCATCATTAGCGTGAAGCTCCTGCCTGATGCCCATTGATTTCAAGTCTGCCCGTGCTTTCGGCACATCTTTGGTCCTCTCTAGCATGTTGAGCAGGGTACCAAGCAGACTCTCGCACACGTTCTTCGTGATATGCATGACATCAAGGCTGTGAGGCACGCGGTGGATCTTCCAGTACGGCAAGTCCCAGAAAATAGACCTCGTTTTCCATACCTTCAGCAGTGGCTCTGGCGACTTTCGCTTCTTTCCCGACTCTGGCGCCTTTTGCTTCTTTCTCGGCAGTGGGCAGTCTTTCCATTTTTTCAACAGCTCGTCTATTTCCTCGCCGCTCCTTGTACACGGGCGTTTTCGCGGTTCGATTTCACCATCGAACAGATCCTTGCGTTTCCTCCATGGGTCATCGTCGCGAAGCCACCTTCTATGTCCCATGAACACGGTTTTCGAAGACCCGGGATCTCTATCTAGCTGGCGATACGTTGTGTCATCCATGCACCTTACGCATCCAGAAAATCCGTGGACTACCTGCCCCGCGAGATAGTCGTGCACCGTCGTGAGCAGTGCGGCTCTCATAGGGAAATATTCTTTCTTTGCGGTGTCCCACGTATTGGCTGGCGTTTTCCACAGTGTGTCTAGCTCCTCCTTCAGCAGCCCCAGATACAGATTGATGTCGTTCCCTGGTTGTTTCGGCCCTTCAATTAGCATACTCATGTGAATGTACTTCCTCTTCATGCACAACCAGGGGGGAAGGTTGTACATCCACACAAACACAGGCCAAGTGCTATGTGTGCTTCTCTGGCTGCCAAACGGATTGACTCCATCGGTGCTCGCGCCCAGCACGATGTTCCTTGGATCCTTCCCAAATTCTGGGTATTCGAAGTTCAACGCTTGCCACTAGCTCGCATCCTTAGGGTGACTCAGCATCTTGTCTTTTTGATTTATCTCCGGATCATTTCCGTCATCTTCCCGCTTCTTCTCCTCCCTATCCGTGTGCCAACACAGGAGCTTTGCTACCTTAGGGTCCGTGAAATACCACTGCAGACGAGGAGTGATTGGAAAGCACCACACCGATTTTTGAGGAGCTTTCTTCCTCTTCTTGTATCGAGTGATGCCGCACACCAGACATATGGTAGACTCCGCGTGCTCATCCCGATAAATGATACAATTGTTCATGCACACATGGTATTTCACGTGCGGTAAATCCAGAGGACACACAATTTTCTTCGCCTCCTCGAAACTGGTCGGGAACTTGTTCCCCTTGGGAAGACGTTCGTGCCAGAATGACATGTTCTCGTCGAAGCATGCATCGGTCATTTTGTGTTTTACCTTCATCTCCAGAGCCATGAGCGTTACTTTCAGGCGGGTATCCTTGGGCCTGCATCCTTCATACAATGGAGTAACCGCGTCTATCTCTAGTTGATCCAGCTTGGCTTTCTCTCGGGCGGCAGCTCTTGCGTTATCCGTCTGCTTGAGAAGCAGCTCTTGAATATGAGGATCCTGCACCCAGCCTCCATCGTCGTCTGCTCCGGCATCTTCATCTCCATGATCATGCCCTTCGTCTTGATCTTCCTCATCATCATGTATGACATCTTCTACATGATGACTGTGTACAGCATCACCGTCGTGATCATGTCCTAGAGATTCTTCGTCTTCTCGCCCGCCCTCGCCGTGGTGGTACTTGTCTTGTTGCCCTTCCTCATTTCTTGCCCGGCGCCGGCCATGGACGACTTCATAGTCATCTTCATCACCTTGCCACCGATAGCCATCCATGAAACCATGCAAGAGCAGGTGCTCCTGCACCTGCCCGGAATCCGGGTCCGCAATAAGGCTCTTCAGCTTGCATCTTTGACACGGACATCTTATCTCCGTCTCGTTCTTTTGAAGCATCTCGGCCTTCGCGGAGGTCAAAAACCTATTCACGATGCCTTCAGTCATCGTGCGGACCATGGTCGCCTGCGGGGTAGAGCAAAACGATATTTTAGAACCAAGAAAAAATTTGGCATTACCTTCCCTAAAAATAGGACCAAAAAGAATGCATAGTGCCAAAATTCTCGCCAAAACGGAAATGAATCAAAACATTCTGGCAAAATATTGGCAACTATCGCATTTGAAATACCGGTACCTTCAAACACAAACATATATGCAACACCACAAACACATGCAACACCACAAACATACATAGATGTAGCTAGGTCACAAAAAGTGCATGTGCACGTTGTTGGAGCAAGCTAGGGAGAAAAAAAGTAGATCTACATCATGAAGATAGCTTTCCCTTACTTACCTATCAAAAAAAGGTAATTTCACCACTTAATTTTGATGAATCTATGGTGGAAATGAGGTGAGGAGGAGGAGATGGCCGAAAGCTTGGAGAAGGAGGTGGAGGGAATGAAGTGGGGAAAGTGAGTGGGTAGGTGTGGGGCTGTCCAAAATATCTTGTTGGGGTCCCAGGTTACTAATGGCGCACCACCAGCAAATGCGCCATTAGTAACCCTGGTTACTAATGGCACACTAGCAGGTGGTGCGCCATTAGTTGTTTTACAAAAAAGTAAAAAAAATATATATACTAATGGCGCACCTTGTAATAGTGCGCCATTACTAGTTTAAACTAGTAATGGCGCACTGTAAGACGATGCGCCATTAGTAGTTTTGCAAAAAAAAGAATAAATTTTTTTGCAGTAATGGCGCACTGTCTGCTTGGTGCGCCATTAGTAGTTAGAACTAGTAATGGCGCATTATAGCCCTGATGCGCCATTAGTATGTATGGAAAAATGGAAAAAAAATTAATACTAGTGGCGCACCCTGTTTCTAGTGCGCCATTAGTGTCTTCCCCACTAATGGCGCATCACCAACAGGTGCGCCATTAGTATATAGTAGTGACGCACTACTTCCCTGGTGCGCCATTAGTACCAATCCTATCTATAGCCCTTTTCCTAGTAGTATGACAAGCATCACAAGGGAAATATGCAGGACTTGCTCCAACTATACTCCACAAACGACCACTAACTGCATATATTGTCACCACCTAGAATCGCTCCACCGTGGCATAGACATAAAAACAACCAAGCAACCAACGGAAGGGCACCTCGTACATGCCGGGAAGAACCAACTACCGAAGTCTACGACACGACCCGAGCTCCTCTCGACGCCACCATCATTGCCAAAACAGAAACCGGCGCCCCGCCTAAGCAAAGGACGATGTGAAGATGCCGCCATCCACCAGTCTCCCAGTCATTGCCGGCTTCGAGACGATGCCCCCATGGGGGATAAAGACGCGAAGATGCCTCCTCGCCTGATCCAGCTGATCTAAGGTTTTCCTCCAGATCCAAAGCCGTGGTGAGAATGAGGAGCACACCTCCAAGCGACGCTTCCAAGAAAGGTCAGGGCACCCACGGCCGTTGTCGTCTCGCCTACCTGAGCAGGAGACAAACTCAAGCAAAACTCATAAAAATACCTAAAAACTAGGAACAAGCATTAGATGCCACAGAAAAGCAAAACAATTGTAAAAAGGAGCTAGATTGGAGTGGATGTTAGATTTCCTATGAAATGTTTTTTTCTAAACGAGGCAAAAGACTTGCATTTTCAATGATAAACAAGAATAGAATTGCTCAGTTAATTGGCGAAAAACCAAGCTAAAACCGGTATAACCCAACCCATATGACCTGAGCACCAGGGGCCAGCCATCGACATGGAACTCGATGCTGCAAAAAAGGAAGACATCCGCCGAGGAGTTGCAAGCGTCATCGTCATAACCGGTGCTTCAAACGGGCAAATCTGACTTCACCATAGAGCTCCATCATCGAAGCCAACCCGCAAATAGTCGGAGAAGCCATGACGGCATATGCCAATAGATGGCCACATGCGCAAGCAATCACATCTCCGACTTTGAGGATGAGCATCGCAATGGAAATATCTAGGAATTGCGCTGACTGTGCCCTCCTCAAATGACCACTTTGTGCATGTATCGTCAACACCTGGACTCGCTCCACCGCAGCTCACACTTGAAAACAACCAAGCAACCAATAGAAGGGCATCTTAGACATGTCGGGAAGAACCAACTATAGAACTCCATGCCGTAACCTGAGGTCCCCTCGATGCCACCATTATTGCGAATAAAGTAACCAGCGCCCCGCTAAGGGAGTCCTGGACTAAGGGGTCCTCAGGCGTCCGGCCTATTATCACTGGGCTGGACTGGTGGGCTATGAAGACGTGAAGGACAAGACTATACGCGTGTCCGGATTGGACTCTTCTTGGCGTGGAAGGCAAGCTTGGCGATCAACTATATAGATTCCTTTCTATGTAACCGAGTCTATGTAACCCTAGATCCCTCTGGTGTCTATATAAACCCGGGGGTTAGGTCTATAGGACCGAATACTAATTACCATAGTCATACAGGCTAGGCCTCTAGGGTTTAGCCATTACGATCTCGTGGTAGAACAACTCTTGTAATACTCATATTCATCAAGATCAATCAAGTAGGAAGTAGGGTATTACCTCCATAGAGAGGGCCCGAACCTGGGTAAACATCATGTCCCTCGTCTGCTGTTACCATCGACCTTAGACGCACAGTTCGGGACCCCCTACCCGAGATCCGCCGGTTTTGACACCGACATTGGTGCTTTCATTGAGAGTTCCACTGTGCCATCGATGAAAGGTTCGATGGCCCCTTCGATCGTACTGCAGGCCAACTCGCTTGGCCATCTGGAGCAGATCGATAGCTACGCCCCTGGCCACCAGATCATATTCGGAAAATTGAACTACGTCGCGGATATCTGTGGAGACTTGATCTTCAATGGATTTGAAACCACGGCGATCGCCCCCCTGCTCCGATGAACATGACCTAAATCAGTCATCGGACCATACCTAGGAGATGGCTCCTGTAACTGCTATGGCCTTAGATCCGGAGCAGACTGCGCCATTCGAAACCTCAGAATCCATGGCGTTGGAGCCAAACACGGACTCAGCACCTTGCAATGTCTGCGTCAACGGAATTCTGCACTCGTCTCCGGCTATAAGTTTCGAACCACGCACGCCTGTGGGCACAGAGCTGGATCGGTTATCGATCTTCGAGTTCAGCACTGCAGATATCTTCCAGCACTCGCCATTGGGCGATGTGCTAAATTCATTAAGAAGCCTGTCCTTGGTGGAGGACCCACAGCCGAACTATGTCCGGTTCGAACTAGGGGCTGATGATGGAGAATTTTGCTTCCCACCCGCCACCCACTTCACAGCCACTATCGAGGACACAACCGACATGCTTGATTATGGCTCCGAAGACATCAACGGTATAGACGACGATGCTGACAAAGAGCAAAGCCAAGACTCGCCATTCACGGGACATGGGACGGCCACCTCTTCGTACGACCTGTACATGGTCGATACACCAAACAAAGCCAGCGACGATGACAAAGAAGATCCAGTTGGGAATAAACCTCCTGAGACACGGTCTAAGCACCGGCGCCCCAAACGCCGCTCTAAGTCACATCACAGCAACACTGGCACAGGAGAAAATAGTACTCCGGACGACACCGAAAACAATGAAGACCCTGTTGGAGCAAGATCCAAACAGGATGAACAAGAAAAGAGGCAAGCCAGCCCCGATGAACAGGCCCTGCCCATCGACAATTCGGAGGACGAAAACTACCTTCCACTCTCCGAAGATGAAATAAGCCTCGACGACGAAGACTTCATCGTACCCGAAGAACCCCTCGAGCAGGAGCGCTTCAAGCGCAGGCTAATAGCACTGCAAGGAGCCTCAAAAAGAAGCATCAGCAGCTCCAAGCTGACCAAGACCTACTCAATGATAGATGGATCAAAGTCCTGGCCGCCGAAGAATACAACCTTATTGGCCCAGCCAAAAGCTACCCGAAGCATAGATTGCTACCTCAGTTCGATGACGAAGTGTTGGGGCCCGTACCATCATCACACAATGCGGTAGGTCGCCGACAACTCTATCCGGATAAAGAGGCAACTCAAGCCGAACACCGGACCGCCCCACCTCGCCGTAAAGGCAAGAATAACACAGCTTATGGTTGTATAGACGACCTTCAACGGAACTTGGACAGTAGAGCAGGACACGCAAGATCGATCTATGGATCACGAGGTTATACCTCGACACACGACGTTGGCTACCTATTTGGACGTGACAAACCTAGTCACGCCCGAACTGAAAAGCACAAACAGACTCCTTCGAAGTTACATCGTAGTGTGGCCCCACATAGAGGCGCCGCCCACCCTCTTTGCTTCACTGATGAAGTAATGGATCATGAATTCCCTGAAGGATTCAAACCCGTCAATATCGAATCATACGACGGAACAACTGATCCCGCGGTGTGGATAGAAGATTTTATCCTCAACATCCATATGGCCCGCGGAGATGACCTCCACGCCATTAAATACCTCCCACTAAAGCTAAAAGGGCCAGCTCGGCACTGGCTAAACATCCTGCCTGAAAACTCCATAGGCAGCTGGGAATACTTGGAAGAAGCCTTCCTTGACAATTTCCAAGGAACATACATCCGGCCGCCGGATGCCGATGACCTAAGTCACATTGTCCAGCAGCCCGGAGAGTCAGCCAGGAAGCTCTATACTCGGTTCTTAGTCAAAAAGAACCAAATCGTCGACTGTCCAGGAGCGGAAGCCCTTGTAGCCTTCAGACATAGCGTCCGGGACGAATGGCTTGCACGCCACCTCGGACAAGAAGGACCTAAATCCATGACAACCCTCACTGCTCTAATGACCCGCTTTTGCGTGGGAGAAGACAGCTGGCTCGCTCATAGAAGAAACAGCGCCAGCGACCCTGGCACTTCCGACATCCGAGACGGCAACGGCAAGCCACGACGAAGCAAAAACAACAGTCGCAGTGATAACCAAAGATCACGCGACACAGCGGTCAACGCCGAATTCAGCAATCCCAAGCCCGGTCAACGGAAGAAGCCATTCAAGGCGACACGAGATGAACCATCCAACCTTGACAGGATATTGGACCGACCCTGCCAGATTCACGGACATCCCGATAAACTAGCTAATCATACTAACAGAAACTGTTGGGTCTTTAAGAAGGCCGGCAAGATCAATGCCGAACACAGGGGGAGGAGGCAGCTCTGTGACAGGGACAACGGAGAGGTTCACCAACGAAACACCGGGTCAGAAGCAGTTTCCACCCGAGGATCGATCACTCCCGGAGCGGAAATAGCAGTCCGGCTTCCGCCACCCACCTCGTACACCCACAAAATGGGTACCGCGCGTACATCACTACGTACTCAAGAGACCATGGGCATTGGTGGAAGCATACTACGGTCAAGCCTGCAAGCATTCTCGTAATACTGTTTATCTATTTTCTATTTTTCCTCTTTCACTATCTCTTGAAAACAAGTGATGGACAGGGCAAACATCTAAAACTGACTCTATGGGCGTTCGGATCCTTACACTCACCTCAGGGGCTATTTCCATCAAGGATTCCCCTTGCCGAGGACAGGCGGCGCAGACGTGCAGCAGGAGGTCCAAAATAACTTTTTGTAGACTGCACTCTTTATTTCGAGCCTGTACTATGCCTCTTCCTCCGCCTCCGACCCCGAGCATGTCAAATAGCCGGGGTTGTGGTCTATATATGAAAAGTAATCATTGGCATATTGCTCAAGTCCCAGTAAAAAGTATCCAAATTAATCATCTGTGTTGTTTCGCCAATGAATATGGCTACTATGGTTATTTCACAGATATACCTTGGCAAACCTGTAGGGGCTCGGTATGGGAACAAATGAGTTGCCAGCAAAAGTCCGAACAACTCTATATCGTACTTCTGCGTCACAATTTTGGCCTTATATTCATCAGCTCTGAATCATTGTCTTGGGTCAATAGTTGGGTTGCCCGGCTCGTGTGCTTGCTACCCTACGTTCCGCTCCATCGGCTATGGTAGTAAAGGGAGAACTACTGCGATTGTGCCCTGGTCTAAACCGGATGATCACCTTAGTAGAGAAAGCCAAAAACTGACTGTCATGATGCGACGAGAGCTGGTCAACCACTTGACGACTTATTGGAATCTTTAGCGATTCTCCGTGTCACACAAGGGATCTTTTTCAGATCAAATATGTAAGGCACCATATCATAATACGCCGCATACATACCAGGGGCTATGTCATAGCCCCACCATAAAACTCCTATGGCTAAGTGAAAGTGTTAACGCCCTATAGTCCGATTGCCTGGTTCGCCGCATTATCACCTCCTTCATGGACCAAGACATTGGATAAAGAGTGATTAAATGCTTTCTTGAACACCCCCGTACTTCCTACGAGGGGGCTGAAGACGACGATGGTAAAACTTTCATATTATATTAAAATGGCCGCACAGGAGGAATTTGAGCTTTCGAGCAAAACATAAAAATAGATTAAACTATAAAATTTTCTTTTACAATTCTCATACACCTCACTCGAACATTATGTGTGTCGAACACTGACCCTCTATCAAGCGGGGAGCCTCTAGGACGTCCTCAAAATAATGCTCCGGTTCCGGACGGTCCTTGCCCTTGGGTGGACTCTTCGCCACAACATCGATGGCCTTCATCTTCCCCCAGAATGTTTTGACTCGGGCAAAAGCCATCCGTGCATCCTCAATGCACGTCAACCTCTTCACAGCTTCGATACGCGGCACAACGTCAACAAGCCTTTGCACCAAACCAAAGTAGCTATTCGGAACTGGCTCGGTTGGCCACAATCGGACTATGACATTCTTAATGGCAGCGCCGGATATCCTATGAAGCTCGGCCCATTGGGACATCTGTTCATTTAGCAACAAAGGGTGCTTTGATGCTCCAAACAGTGACCAGAAAAGCGCAACGGAAGAACTCTTCGGCAAGTCTAAAAACTCGTCCGGAGAACTCCACACTCGATCAAACTGAGCATAGTTCGGATCACCGAACTTGGTTTGTAGCAGAAAGGGTTTCCTAGCTGCAATCTCCCCAGCTTGCCGGTTCTCTTCACGGGCCGCTCTGGATTCCGACCACGCCTGTCTCGCCTCTTGTACGGCCTTGTTTAGTTCAACCGTTTTGGCTTCATTCTCCTTCTCCAGAAATTCACAGCGGCTAGTAGCATTTTCCAGTTCAAGCGCCACCTTGGATATCTTCTCCTCGTCTTGGCATCATGCAGCTTGTTCAGCTTTCAGCTCAGCCGATGCCTTTTCGGCAGCCGCATTGCTACACCGGGCCTGCTCCTTGCCGCTCGAAGTACTTCAACATCTGCAGCACCATCTGCAGCCACGCATATTCCAGCATACAAATTTCAGCATCATGCTTATACCGCAAAAAGGTATGGGGATTGCCCCGAATACATACCTTGCGACTCGTCAAGACGCATGTTGATTAACGCAAGGTCATCCCCTCCTACATAAAGCTTCCGCTCGAGTTCGGCAATATCCATAGCCCGGGAAGTAGCCAAGGGGGAAGTAGCCTGTGTTCAAGTTCATCAGATTAAGTCCTTGAGTAATTCTTTTTGATCCTCCGTTCGCTTCCCAATGGAAGCCGACCCGAGTCTCAGGTGCTACTACCTATACACACGTGCATATTTGCAAACAAAACATAGCTGAAAACATTATATCACAAACCTCGAAGGCTTTTGGTAGGCTGATGATGGCTTCATTCAATCCGCTCTTCGCGGACAGAACCTTCTCAACCACTATACCCATCAAGAAACGCTGGTCCTCCGAGAAAGATGCTTTTCGCAACATATCTTGCAATATATCCGGAGCCTTCGGGTTTCCAGAAGCCGCTCTAGGAGCACATCCATCCTTTGAAGGAATCCGTTCACCCGTCTCCGGAATCACCGTCGGCTGCGCGTCAGACAGCCCTGGGCCTTTATTATCAGCCCCATAATCATGGACGGTCGGAGATCCACCTTCGGGTACTGCCTCTTTTATCCCCAGCGTAGCTTGTTGATCAAGAAAAACCCTCTGTGATGACACTTCGGAGTCGTCCGACTTATTGGGCGAGGAGGTTGGGGGAGGCGTCTCGCTCTCCATCATCTCTGGGAGGAGACCTCCCGAAGAACAGGATTGCCCAGAATAACTCTGTGCCGACCTGTGAAAATGCACGGACACGTTATTTATGTCTTTGGTAACGACAAAGGAGCGGGACACTACCAAAGTACCCCGGATTCACGTACGGTTTGGTCGAGGGCTTGTCCCCATGTTGGAGCTGTTCGACAGCATCGCTTTCCAAACCCAAGCCGCTCGACGGTGGCATCTTGCCCCTCTTAGGAGACCGCCCCTCCTGACCTTCGGAGGCGGCCCTTTTCCTCCTGCTCAGAGAAGGGATACTGGGTCCTCTTTCTCCTTTGTCTTCAGGCAAGGAAAGGTCGATTTCTCCAGATTCAGTATCCGACTTACCTCCGGAATAAAGGTCGTCCCGGGTCTTCTTACTCTCTTCTTTACCCTCCATTGCCGGCGCCTGGCATGGTGCCGAGGCCAGCATCCTTGTTAACAAAGGATTAGCTGGGTCTTCGCGAAGGGGAGCCGAACACCTAATCCGTTCCACTTTATTTATCCAGTCCTGAAAAAGGATGATTCGGTCAGTAGCACTGAGTGTCTGATTATGAGGTATTCGGTGAACGAGTACTTACCGGGGTGTCCGGATGGTTGCTGTCTAAGCCGATATCTTCGATGGTGTCCGGCCATTGCTTTCGTTTCCCGAAAAATAATCTCCACATTCCTTCGTGCATAGTGCCGAAGAAATGCTGAAGAGTCCGCAGCCCTTCTGGATTGAACTCCCACATGCGGAGAGGCTGTCAGTGGCACGGCAGGGTCCGGCGAACTAGCATCACTTGAACAACGTTGACGATATTGATGTTCCTCTCAATGATGCTTCGGGTGCGACTTTGCAAAGTTCACACCTCGTCCATTGATCCCCAGTCCAACCCCTTATTAATCCAGAATGCAAGCTGAATTGGGTGGCTGGATCGAAATGCGGGCACAGCTACCCACTCGGAGCCACGGGGCTCAGTGATATAGAACCACCCCTGTTTCCATAAATCAGAAGATTTGGCAAAGGATCCCTCCAGCCAAACAACGCTAGCAAGCTTGCTCACTATGGCACCACCACACTCTGCCTGTTCCCCTCTGTCACTTGCGGCTTCACATCGAAGGTCTTGAGCCACAAGCCGAAGTGCGAAGGACTTTGGGGGAAGGCTTCGCACGTGATGATAAACGCCGAGATGAGAAGAATAGAGTCCGAGGCCAGATCGTGGAAATCTAGCCCATAATAGAACATGAGCCCTGGAACAAAGGGGTTAAGTGCAAACCCTAACCCATAGAGGAAGTGGGATACGAACACGACCCTCTCGCCGGATCTGGGTGTGGGAATAACCTGCCCGTCGGCAGGAAGCCGATGAAGGATTTCTGCAGTCAGATATCTTGCTACCCGAAGCTTTGCAATATCTCCCTCTGTGACAGAAGAAACCACCCACCGGCCTTGACGGCCGAATCCGAACATGACTGGAGCTGGTGGCGATTGAAACCCGGGTGTTGGAACTCAGTGTGGCGAGGGTTGAGGAAGCGAGCCTGAAAGGAAAAGACAGGTCTGTACCCCTATATAAAGGCCGCGAATATCGAGCGTCTCCTCCTGGGCCTCAAAACTTGCCTATTCCCGAGGAGTTATTCCCAAGAAACGGTTGGGTTACCCACATCTGGGTTGATAAGAATCCCTTAAAAAGGGGAGACACGATCTCCGCTTGGACAAGACATGCCAAGGAAGCCACGTCTCGGGACGTGGGACGACGGGCTAGCTAATGGTTTGAAAATAATGACCGAGCAGGCGTGATGTCAGATCACCAAAAAGTTGTTGGCGGATTGGACTCGTGAAATATTATATATTTTGCAGTTGTGTATATAGGTCCGGATACAATCATTGCGTCCGAAGACTATCTTGGAGTTCGGAAAGGGGAACCCGCCTTGCAGTGCCGAATATAATCTACGCGCCGGGCTACTCGTCATTGAAGCCAGGTTCATGGTCTACTGAGGGAGTCCTAGACTAAGGGGTCCTCGGCCGTCCGGCCTATTATCAATGGGCCGTACTGGTGGGCTGTGAAGACATGAAAGCCAAAGACTATACCAGTGTCCGGAGCTTCTTGGCGTGGAAGGCAAGCTTGGCGATCAACTATACAGATTCCTTTCTATGTAACCGACTCTATGTAACCCTAGATCCCTTCGGTGTCTATATAAACCGTGGGGTTAGGTCTATAGGACCGAATACTCGTTACCATAGTCATACAGGCTAGGCCTCTAGGGTTTAGCCATTACGATCTCGTGGTAGATCAACTCTTGTAATACTCATATTCATCAAGATCAATCAAGCAGGAAATAGGGTATTACCTCCATAGAGAGGGCCCGAACCTGGGTAAACATTGTGTCCCCCGTCTCCTGTTACCATCGACCTTAGATGCACAGTTCGGGACACCCTACCCAAGATCCGCCGGTTTTGACACCGACACCCACCCTAGCAAACCAAGTTGCGAAGATGCCGCCATCCACAGGTCTTCCAGTCGTAGCCAGCTCCAAGACGATGCCCCCATGGAGGAGAACGACGCGAAGATGCCTCCTCGCCCTATCCAGCTGATCTGAGGTTTCCCTTCGGAGACAAAGCTGCGGAGAGAAGGAGTAGCACACCTCGAAGCAACGCTTCCAAGTGAAGTCATGGCACATGATCCGTCTCCAACATATCTATAATTTTTTATTGTTCCATGATATTATATTATCCATCTTGGATGTTTTATATGCATTATTATGCTATTCTATATCATTTTTTGGGACTAACCTATTAACCTAGTGTTAAGTGCCAGTTGTTGTTTTTTTCCTTGTTTTTGTCTTTACAAAAAATCAATATCAAACAGAGTCCAAACGGAACGAAACTTTTTGAGGATTTTTCTTGGACTAGAAGACACCCAGGAACCTTTGGGAGGGGGTTAGTGGGGCCATTAGTTGGCGAAAATCTCAGAAGGCATGCCCCGGGGGGGGGGGGGGTTTGTGGGGCTCCTGATCTTTGCTCTATAAATACTAAAATACTCCCTGTATAGTAGAGGGCACACCAAAAATACTTTTCCGCCGTCGCAAGCTTCTGTTCTCGTGAGATGCCATATAGAGGCATTTTTCGGCACTCCACCAGAGTGGTATTCGATCATGGAGGGCTTCTACATCAACCTTGCCGCTCTATCAATGATGTGTGAGTAGTTTACCACGGACATAGAGGTCCATACCTAGTAGCTACATGGCTTCTTCTCTCTCTTGGATTTTCAATACAATGTTCTCCTCGATGTTCTTGGAGATCTATTCGATGTAATCTTCTTTTGTGATGCGTTTGTTGAGATCCGATGAATTGTAGATTTATGATAAGATTATCTATGAATATTATTTGAGTCCTCTTTTATGCATGATTAAGATCGCTTTGTATTTCTCTCCAATCTACTGACTTGGTTTGGCCAACTAGATTGATTTTTTTTGCAATGGGAGAGGTGCTTTTTAGTGGGTTCAATCCTTTGGTGCTAATACCCAGTGACAGAAGGGGACATGACACGTATTTGTATTGTAGCCACTGAGGATAAAAAGGTGGGGTTTATTCATATTGATTGGATATATCCCTCTACATCATGGCATCTCTTTTAACGTGTTACTCCATTCTTGTTAACCTAATACACTTGATACATGCTGGATAGCAGTCGATGTGTGGAGTAATAGTAGTAGATGCATGCAGCAGTCGGTCTACTTCTCACAGACGTGATGCCTATATTCATGATCATTGCGTTAGATATCGTCATAACTATGTGCTTTACTATCAAATACTCAATAGTCATTTGTTTACCCACCGTATGCTTTCTTTTAAGAGAGAAGTCTCTAGTGAAAACAATGCCCCCCGGGTCTATTTTATCATATTATTTTCAGATCTATAAAATTAAGAACACAAAAATACCTTGCTGCAATTTATTTACCTTTACTGTTTTGGCACTTTTACTTATCTTTTATATCTATCTCTATTAGATCTCATCCTTGCAAGCAACCGTGAAGGGATTAACAACCCCTTTTTCGCATTGGTTGCAAGTATTTCTTTGTTTGTGTAGGTGCAATCATTGGGGACTTGTGTATTCCTCATACTGGATTGATACATTGGTTCTTAACTAAGGGAAATACTTATCTCTACTATCACTAGTAGAAAAAGGACCTAATGTTCAGTTCATTAGTCCCGGTTTGTAAATGAAACGGCACTAATGTGATCATTAGTGCCGGTTCCAACGGCTAGGCGGGCGGCGCTCAGTAGTCCCGGTCCTTTTCGAACCTCTAGTACCGGTTCGTGCCACGAACTTGGTGTAAAGAGGTGGTGGCAGGCTGGTGTCGGGCTAGGGCCCCACCAAGACCTTTAGTCCCGGTTCGTGGCATGACCGGTACTAGAGGTGCACCTTTTGTCCCAGTTCGTATAACCAACCGGGACTACAGATCATCCTATATAAACCCTTCGTTGAGCTCGAGCTCTTTTTTCTTCCCATTTCCACTCCTATTTGTTTTCTTCCTCTCCTCTCGAGCTCATCCTCCATTTTGCCAAAATTTGTCAAGATTTGAAGGAACCCCATCCATCCAAGTGATCACGAAGGTTAGCAACTTTGTCCTTTCATCTCTCATTGCTACATTAGCTCTTGCAATGCTCTATAAGTATACTGATTTGTGGATTTTAGTTTGGAAGGAATTAAATGTGGTAGGTTATTTGATTTATATGTAATTTGAGCTCAAAATAACTCTCAGTTTGCATCTGTAGGTGTGGTTTAATTAGTGTCTTGATACGTCTCCAAGGTATCTATAATTTTTGATTGCTCCATGCTATATTATCTACTGTTTTCGACTATATTGGGCTTTAGTTTCCACTTTTATATTATTTTTGGGACTAACCTATTAACCGGAGGCCCAGCCCAGAATTGTTGTTTTTTGCATATTTTAGTGTTTCGAAGAAACGGAATATCAAACGGAGTCCAAACGGTATGAAACCTTTGGGAACATGATTTTCTCACCGAATATGATCCAGGAGACTTGGACCCTACGTCAAGAAAACCACGAGGTGGACACGAGGTAGGGGGCGCGCCTACCCCCCTAGGGCGCGCCCCCACCCTCGTGGGCCCAACGAAGCTCCACCGACGTACTTCTTCCTCCTATATATACCTACGTACCCCGAAACGATCAGATACGGAGCCAAAAACCTAATTCCACTGCTGCAACTTTCTGTATCCATGAGATCCCATCTTGGGGCCTGTTCCGGAGCTCTGCCGGAAGGGGAATCCACCATGGAGTAGTTTACCTTAGACCTTCGGCTCCATAGTTAGTAGCTAGATGGCTTCTTCTCTCTTTTTGGATCTCAATAGAATGTTCTCCCCCTCTCTCGTGGAGATCTATTCGATGTAATCTTCTTTTTGCGGTGTGTTTGTTGAGATCGATGAATTGTGGGTTTATGATCAAGATTATCTATGAACAATATTTGAATCTTCTCTGAATTCTTTTATGTATGATTGGTTATCTTTGCAAGTCTCTCCGAATTATTAGTTTGGTTTGGCCTACTATATTGGTTTTTCTTGCAATGGGAGAAGTGCTTAGCGTTGGGTTCAATCTAGCGGTGTCCTTTCCCAGTGACAGTAGGGGAAGCAAGGCACGTATTGTATTGTTGCCATCGAGGATAACAAGATGGGGCTTTTTATCATATTGCATGAATTTATTCCTCTACATCATGTCATCTTGCTTAAGGCGTTACTCTGTTTTCATTAACTTAATACTCTAGATGCATGCTGGATAGCGGTCGATGAGTGGAGTAATAGTAGTAGATGCAGGCAGGAGTCGGTCTACTTGTCTCGGACGTGATTCCTATATACATGATCGTACCTAGATATTCTCATAACTATGCTCAATTATGTTAGTTGCTCAACAGTAATTCGTTCACCCACCGTAAAATACTTATGCTCTTGAGAGAAGCCACAAGTGAAATCTATGGCCCTCGGGTCTATTCTCATCATATTAATCTTCCATCACTTTATTATTGCTTTGCTTTTTTACTTTTCTTTTTATTTTACTTTGCATATTTATACCAAAAATACCAAAAATTTTATCTATCATATCTATCAGATCTCACTCTCGTAAGTGACCGTGAAGGGATTGACAACCCCTATTCACGTTGGTTGCGAGGAGCTATTTGTTTTGTGTAGGTATGAGGGACTCGCGCGTGGCCTCCTACTAGATTGATACCTTGGTTCTAAAAAACTGAGGGAAATACTTATGCTACTTTGCTGCATCATCCTCTGCTCTTCGGGGAAATCCAACATAGTGCTCAAGAGGTAGCCAGAAGAATTTCTGGCGCCGTTGCCGGGGAGTCTAGCAAAAGTCAACATACCAAGTACCCATCACAATCCCTTATCTCTCGCATTACTTTATTTTCCATTTGCCTCACGTTTTCCTCTCCCCCATTTCACCCTTGCCATTTTATTCGCCCTCTCTTTTCCGTTTGCCTTTTTCTCGCTCGCTTTTTGTTTGCTCGTGTGTTGGATTGCATGTTTGTCGCGATGGCTCAAGATAATACCAAATTGTGTGACTTTACCAATACCAACAATAATGATTTCCTTAGCACTTCGATTTCTCCTCTTACCAATACTAAATCTTGTGAAATCAATACTGCTTTGTTGAATCTTGTTATGAAAGATCAATTCGCCGGCCTTCGTAGTGAAGATGCCGCTACTCATCTAAATAGCTTCGTTGATCTATGTTACATGCAAAAGAAGAGGGATGTTGATAATGATATTGTTAAATTGAAGCTATTTCCCTTTTCGCTTAGAGACCGTGCTAAAGCTTGGTTTTTGTCTTTGCCTAAAAATAGTATTGATTCTTGGAACAAGTGCAAAGATGCTTTTATCTCTAAGTATTTTCCTCCCGCTAAAATGATCTCTCTTAGAAACGATATTATGAATTTTAAGCAACTTGATCATGAACATGTTGCACAAGCTTGGGATAGAATGAAATTAATGATACGTAATTGCCCTACTCATGGTTTGAATTTGTGGATGATTATACAAAATTTTTATGCCGGATTGAATTTTGCTTCTAGAAATCTTTTAGATTCGGCCGCGGGAGGAACTTTTATGGAAATCACTCTAGGAGATGCTACTAAACTCCTAGATAATATTACGGTTAATTATTCCCAATGGCACACTGAAAGATCTACTAATAAAAAAGTGCATGCGATAGAAGAAATCAATGTTTTGAGTGGAAAGATGGATGAACTTATGAAATTATTTGCTACTAAGAGTATTTCTTCTGATCCTAATGATATGCCTTTGTCTACTTTGATTGAGAATAATAATGAATCTATGGATGTGAATTTTATTGGTAGGAATAATTTTGGTAACAACGCGTATAGAGGGAATTTTAATCCTAGGCCTTATCCTAGTAATCCTTCTAATAATTATGGAAATTCCTACAACAACTCTTATGGAAATTTTAATAAGATGCCCTCTGAATTTGAGACTAGTGTTAAAGAGTTTATGAATTCGCAAAAGAATTTCAATGCTTTGCTTGAAGAGAAATTGCTTAAAGTTGATGAATTGGCTAGGAACATTGATAGAATTTCTCTTGATGTTGATTCTTTAAAGCTTAGATCTATTCCTCCTAAGCATGATATCAATGAGTCTCTCAAAGCCATGAGAATTTCCATTGATGAGTGCAAGGAAAGAACCGCTAGGATGCGTACTACGAAAGATGCCTTTATTAAAGCTTGTTCTTCCATTTTCCATGAAAATAAAGATGAGGATCTAAAAGTTGTTGATGTGTCCCCAAATAAATTTTTGTTTTGCAATATGAATCTTGATAATGATGGGACTGAATATGATCCACCTTTACCTAGAACGCGTTCCAAAAATTTGGAGTTTTTAGACTATGATACTAAAATTGATGAAAGTGGGATTGAAGAAATCAAAATCCTAGATGTTGCTAAACCCACTATTTTGGATTTCAAGGAATTTAATTATGAAAGTTGCTCTTTAATTGATTGTATTTCCTTGTTGCAATCCGTGCTAAATTCTCCTCATGCTTATAGTCAAAATAAAGCGTTTACTAAACATATCGTTGATGCCTTGATGCAATCTTGTGAAGAAAAACTTGAGCTGGAAGTTTCTATCCCTAGAAAACTTTACAATGAGTGGGAACCTATTATTAAAATTAATATTAAGGATCATGAGTTTTATGCTTTATGTGATTTGGGTGCTAGTGTTTCCACTATTCCCAAAACTTTGTGTGATTTGCTAGATTTCTGCGATTTTGATGAGTGCTCTCTAAACTTGCACCTTGCGGATTCCACTATTAAAAAACCTATGGGAAGAATTAATGATGTTCTTATTGTTGAAAATAGGAATTATGTGCCCGTAGATTTTATCGTTCTTGATATTGATTGCAATCCTTCATGTCCTATTATTCTTGGTAGACCTTTCCTTAGAACAATTGGTGCAATTATTGATATGAAGGAAGGGAATATTAGATTCCAATTTCCATTAGGGAAAGGCATGGAACACTTCCCTAGGAAGAAAATAAAATTACCATATGAATCTATCATGAGAGCCACTTATGGATTGCCTACCAAAGATGGCAATACCTAGATCTATCCTTGCTTTTATGCCTAGCTAAGGGCGTTAAACGATAGCGCTTGTTGGGAGGCAACCCAATTTTATTTTAGTTTTTTGCTTTTTGCTTCTGTTTAAGAATAAATAATTTGTCTAGCCTCTGATTAGATTTGTTTTTGTGTTTTAATTAGTGTTTGTGCCAAGTAAAACCGTTAGGATAACCTACGGTAATAGTTATTTGATTCTACTGCAGAAAACATAAACTTTGTGCGCACGAGATTAGTTTTCATAAATCACAGGAACGTGCTTTTTAGTTGATTCTTTTTGTTGTAGATCAATAAACAAATTATCTAGAACTTCCTAATTTGGCTGAATTTTTCACGCTCCAGAAGTTTGCGTTAGTTACAGATTACTACGGACTGTTCTGTTTTTGACAGATTCTGTTTTTCGTGTGTTGTTTGCTTATTTTGATGAATCTATGGCTAGTAAAATAGTTTGTAAACCATATATAAGTTGGAATACAGTATGTTTAACACCAATATAAATAAAGAATGAGTTCATTACAGTACCTTGAAGTGGTGTTTTGTTTTCATTCGCTAACGGAGCTCATGAGATTTCTGTTGAGTTTTGTGTTGTGAAGTTTTCAAGTTTTGGGTGAAATCTTGTGATGGATTATGGAACAAGGAGTGTCAAGAGCCTAAGATTGGGGATGCCCATGGCACCCCCAACATAATCTAAGGACACCAAAAAGTCAAATCTTGGGGATGCCCCAGAAGGCATCCCCTCTTTCGTCTACTTCCATCGGTAACTTTACTTGGAGCTATATATTTATTCACGACATGATATGTGTTTTGCTTGGAGCGTCTTGTATGATTTTATTCTTTGCTTTTTAGTTTACCACAATCATCCTTGTTGTACACACCTTTTAAGAGAGCCATACATGACTGCAATTTGTTAGAATACTCTATGTGCTTCACTTATATTTTTTGAGCTATATAGTTTTGCTCTAGTGCTTCACTTGTATCTTTTAGAACACGGTGGTGGATTTGTTTTATAGAAACTATTGATCTCTCATGCTTCATGATACGTCTCCAACGTATCTATAATTTTTGATTGCTCCATGCTATATTATCTACTGTTTTGGACCATATTGGGCTTAATTTTCCACTTTTATATTATTTTTGGGACTAACCTATTAACCGGAGGCCCAGCCCAGATTTGCTGTTTTTTTGCCTATTTCAGTGTTTCGAAGAAACGGAATATCAAATGGAATGAAACCTTCAGGAACGTGATTTTCTCAACAAATATGATCCAGGAGACTTGACCCTCCGTCAAGAAAGGAGGGAGGCAGCCACGAGGTTGGAGGGCTCCCCCCTAGGGCGCGCCCCCTGCCTCGTGGGCCCCCCTTTGTTCCACCGACGTACTCCTTCCTCCTATATATACCTATGTACCCCCAAACGATCAGATACGGAGCCAAAAACCTAATTCCATCGCCGCAACCTTCTGTACCCACGAGATCCCATCTTGGGGCCTGCTCTGGAGCTCTGCCGGAAGGGGAATCCACCACGGAGGGCTTCTACATCATCACCATAGCCTCTCCGATGAAGTGTGAGTAGTTTACCTCAGACCTTCGGGTCCATAGTTAGTAGCTAGATGGCTCCTTCTCTCTTTTTGGATCTCAATACAATTTTCTCCCCTCTCTTGTGGAGATCTATTCGATGTAATCTTCTTTTTGCGGTGTGTTTGTTGAGACCAATGAATTGTGGGTTTATGATCAAGTTTATCTATGAACAATATTTGAATCTTCTCTGAATTCTTTTATGTATGATTGGTTATCTTTGCAAGTTTCTTTGAATTATCAGTTTGGTTTGGCCTACTAGATTTGTTTTTCTTGCAATAGGAGAAGTGCTTAGCTTTTGGTTCAATCTTGCGGTGTCCTTTCCCAGTGACAGTAGGGGCAGCAAGGCACGTATTGTATTGTTGCCATCGAGGATAACAAGATGTGGTTTTTATCATATTGCATGAATTTATCCCTCTACATCATGTCATCTTGCTTAAGGCGTTAATCTGTTTTCTTGAACTTAATACTCTAGATGCATGCTAGATAGCGGACGATGAGTGGAGTAATAGTAGTAGATGCAGACAGGAGTCGGTCTACTTGTCTCGGACGTGATGCTTATATACATGATCATACCTAGATATTCTCATAACTTTGCTCAATTCTGTCAATTGCTCAACAGTAATATGTTCACCCACCGTAGAATACTTATGCTCTTGAGAGAAGCCACTAGTGAAATCAATGGCCCCCGGGTCTATTCTCATCATATCAATCTTCCATCACTTGTTATTGCTTTGCTTTTTATTTTACCTTTTATTTTACTTTGCATCTTTATACCAAAAATACTAAAAATATTATCTATCATCTCTATCAGATCTCACTCTCATAAGTGACCATGAAGGGATTGACAACCCCTAATCGCGTTGGTTGTGTGGAGCTATTTGTTTTGTGTAGGTACGAAGGACTTGCGTGTCACCACCTACTGGATTGATACCTTGGTTCTCAAAAACTGAGGGAAATACTTACTCTACTCTGCTGCATCACCCTTTCCTCTTCAAGGAAATCCAACGCAGTGCTCAAGAGGTAGTAGGAAGATTTCTGGCGCCATTGCCGGGGAGTCTACGCAAAAGTCAACATACCAAGTAGCCATCACAATCCCTTATCTCTCGCATTACATTATTTGCCATTTGCCTCTCGTTTTCCTCTCCCCCACTTCACCCTTGCCGTTTTATTCACCCTCTCTTTTTTCGTTCCCCTTCTTTTCGCCCTTCGCTTTTTCTGTCGCTATGTCTTAAATTGGGGAAATTATTGCCGCTATGGGAAATAATATCATAGAGAATTCTGATGCTCCTCTCAAGAACCCCCTACCTTGCATACAAAAAGATTTCGAGTCGGTAGTGGTAATATTATTGGAAAAGGACTTATTCAAGATTTCTTTACTTGTGCCGATGCTTTGCCCTCTATGGGCGGTTCTGTTTTCCATAGAACTAGTAGTCTTGCAGACGCTATTGCCATGCTTATCGTTGAACTTGAAAGGCAATTTATGCATATGCACCCTTCCATACAAAGATTTTCCTAGAATTTTCTAATTTCGAGCATTCCTCTATTAAGCGTGCCACTACAATCTTTTTGGCTCATGGATTCAGATTTATAATAAAAGAGGACAAAGAAATCTTTGCGCATTATAGGGTGGACGATGGCCGTCCTCCCATAGAATCTATCCTCTTTGATCAAGAAGAAATAATTCGTTTTCAATCTCTTGACTATGTTGCTTTCAATGAAAATCTTAGAAAAAAGGTGCCTACCAATATTTTAGTTGATAGAATCTCTGAACTTAATGATGATTTGGCTATTCGAAATAATGAGCTAGGATACTCTCTTGAGTATAGGCTCACAAGGTTCTGTCAAAAGAATGCTTATAATGATGAATTGGTTGTGCAATACGAAGGGCCGAAAGAGGAACCTATACCTCCTAAAATTGATCTTGGGGACTTTTCCCTATTAAATTTAGACCTTTTGATTACTTTTGCTTGCCTCAAAGAAAACTTGCTGCCGAACGTAGGGAGTATGAAATGAGTTTCACCGATCTATCTTATTACTACGGCACTATCTAGATCTATGCTTGCTTTATGCCTAGCTACGGGCGTTAAACGATAGCGCTTGTTGGGAGGCAACCCAATTTTATTTTTAGTTTTTTTTTTGCTTTTTACTTCTGTTTAGGAATAAATAATTCATCTACCTTCTGTTTAGATGTGGTTTTATGTTTTAATTAGTGTTTGTGCCAAGTTAAACCTATATGATCTTCTTGGATGATAGTTATTTGATCTTGCTGTTATTTCCAGAAACTTTCGGTTCACGAAAACAATTGTTAAAATGCACTAGAACGTGATAAAATAGTGACTCCAATTGCTTCTGATCACTAAACAAATTGCCTAGGTCGTCAAATGTTTGCTGAATTTTTGGAGTTCCAGAAATTTGCGTTAGTTAGAGATTACTACACACTATTCTGTTTTTGACAGATTCTGTTTTTCGTGTGTTGTTTGCTTATTTTGATGAATCTATGGCTAGTAAAATAGTTTATAAACCATAGATAAGTTGGAATACAGTAGGTTTAACACCAATATAAATAAAGTATGAGTTAATTATAGTACCTTGAAGTGGTCTTTTCTTTTCTTTTGCTGACGGAGCTCATGAGATTTCTGTTGAGTTTTGTGTTGTGAAGTTTTCAAGTTTTGGGTGAATTTTTTTGATGGATTATGGAACGAGGAGTGGAAAGAGCCTAAGCTTGGGGATTCCCATGGCACCCCCAAGATAATCTAAGGATACCAAAAAGTTAAAGCTTGGGGATGCCCCCGGAAGGCATCCCCTCTTTCGTCTACTTTCATCGGTAACTTTACTTGGAGCTATATTTCTATTCACCACATGATATGTGTTTTGCTTCGAGGGTCTTGTACGATTTGAGTCTTTAATTTTTAGTTTACCACAGTTGTCCTTGCTGTACACACCTTTTAAGAGAGCCATACATGAATTGGAATTTGATAGAATACTCTATGTGCTTCACTAATATCTTTTGAGCTTTATAATTTTACTCTATATGCTTCACTTATATCTTTTGGGCTATATAGTTTTTCTCTAGTGCTTCACTTATATCTTTTAGAGCACGGTGGTGGATTTTATTTACAGAAACTATTGATCTCTCATGCTTCACTTAGATTCTTTTGAGAGACTTAAATAGCATGGTAATTTGCTTAATAATCTTAATATGCTTGGTATTCAAGATTTGTAAAACTTTCTTTTGAGTGCGTTGAATACTAAGAAAAGTTTGATGCTTGATAATTGTTTTGAGATATGAAGATGGCGATATTAGATTCATGCTAGTTGAGTAGTTGTGAATTTGAGAAATACTTGTGTTAAAGTTTGTGATTCTTGTAGCATGCACGTATGGTGAACCGTTATGTGATGAAGTCGGAGCATGATTTATCTATTGATTGTCTTCCTTATGAGTGGCGGTCGGGGACGAGCGGTGGTCTTTTCCTACCAATCTATCCCCCTAGGAGCATGTGCATAATACTTTGCTTTGATAACTTGTAGATTTTTGCAATAAGTATATGAGTTCTTTATGACTAATGTTGAGTCCATGGATTATACGCACTTTTCCTTCCTTCCACCATTGCTAGCCTCTCTAATACCGCGCACTTTTCGCCGGTATCATACACCCACCATATATCTTCCTCAAAATAGCCACGATACCTACCTATCATGGCATTTCCATAGCCATTCCGAGTTATATTGCCATGCAACTTTCCACCATTCCGTTTATTATGACGTGCTCCATCATTGTCATATTGCTAGCATGATCATGTAGTTGACATCGTATTTGTGGCAAAGCCACCATTCATAATTCTTTCATACATGTCACTCTTGATTCATTGCATATCCCGGTACACCTCCGGAGGAATTCATATAAAGTCATATTTTGTTCTAAGTATCGAGTTGTAATTGTTGAGTTGTAAGAAAAATAAAAGCATGATGATCATCATTTTTAGAGCATTGTCCCAAGTGAGGAAAGGATGATGGAGACTATGATTCCCCAACAAGTTGGGATGAGACTCCGGACGAAAAATAAAAAAATAAAAAAAGAGAAAAAAAGAGGCCATAAAAAAAGAGAAAAGGCCCAAATAAAAAAATGAATGAGAGAAAAAGAGAGAAGGGACAATGTTACTATCTGAGGGAGTCCTATATTAGGGGGTGTCCGGACAGCCGAAATATAACCTTTGGCCGGACTTTTGGACTATGAAGATACAAGATTGAAGACTTCGTCCCGTGTCCGGATGGGACTTTCCTTGGCGTGGAAGACAAGCTTGGCAATACGGATATGTAGATCTCCTCCAATTGTAACTGACTCTGTGTAACCCTAGCCCTCTTCGGTGTCTATATAAACCGGAGGGTTTTAGTCCGTTGGACAACATACAATCATACCATAGGCTAGCTTCTAGGGTTTAGCCTCTCTGATCTCGTGGTAGATCTACTCTTGTACTACCCATATCATCAATATTAATCAAGTAGGAGTAGGGTTTTACCTCCATCGAGAGGGCCCGGACCTGGGTAAAAACATCGTGTCCCTTGTCTCCTGTTACCATCCGCCTAGACGCATAGTTCGGGACCCCTACCCGAGATCCGCCAGTTTTGACACCGACATTGTTGCTTTCATTGAGAGTTCCTCTGTGTCGTCGTCATCAGGCTTGATAGCTCCTTCGATCATCGTTAGCGATGCAGTCCAGGGTGAGACATTTCTCCCTGGATAGATTTTTTTATTCGGCGGCTTTGCACTGCATGCCAATTCGCTTGGCCATTTGGAGCAGATTGAATGCTATGCCCCTGGTCATCAGGTCAGGTTTGGAAGCTTAAACTACACGACCGATATCCGCGGAGACTTGATCTTCGACGGATTCGAGCCCCTGCCGAGTGCGCCGCATTGTCATGATGGGCATGATTTAGATTTGGCGTCGAACAGTGTCCTGGAAGCCGCACCTGCATCTGCTCCGACCTTTAATTCGGAGCCTACTGTGCCAACCGAGGGCGGGTGGCTAGACCCCGCCATGGAGGCTGCAGCCTCAACAGCGATTGAGCCAAACAACCTTATCCTTCGCGAGGCTCGTGACTCCACATCACCGGACTCTCCTCCGAACTCTGAACCCTCCGTGCCCCTGCCAATCGAATCCGATTGGGCACCGATCATGGAGTTCACCGCCGCGGATATCTTTCAGCACTCGCCCTTCGGCGACATACTGAATTCACTAAGGTCTCTCTCTTTGTCAGAAGAGTCCCGGCCAGATAACGACCGGCAGGATTGGGATGCGGACGACGAAGAAATTTGGCGCCCACCCACCACCCACTTCATAGCCACTGTCGATGACTTGACCGACATGCCCGATTTCGACTCCGAAGACATCGATGGTATGGACAATGATGTAGGAGGCGAACAGGAACCAGCGCCTACAGGGCACTAGCAAGCCACCTCATCCTACGATGTATACATGGTGGACACACCCAAAGGAAACGATGACGAGGAACGGGAGGACGCAACGAAGGATCGTTCCTTCGAAAAGCAATCAAAGCGGCGGCGTAAGCGCCGCTCCAAAGCCCGCCTCGACAAAGACAGCGGTCATACAGATCCAGCCACAGAGCAGGGCAAGCCGGCAGATGATGAACATGGCATCGAGCAACCGTCCGAACAAGGCAACTTGGATAACCAAACCAAACAACACGCCCCCGTCGAAGATAACAGTCCGGATGACCTGACGCCGGACAAGTTCCTGGAGCAAAGAACCTCCATAAAAGGCTCGTCGCCACTGCGCGTAGCCTGAAAAAGCAGAAGCGGAAGTTCAAGACTGCGGAAGATGCACTCAAAATCAGATGGTGCAAAGTACTCAACACCGCAGACAAATATGGCGGCAGTCGCCACACAAAGAGCTACCCGAAGCGAAAGCTACTGCCCGAATTTGATGAGGAGGCGTTAGAGCCCCCGCAATCAAAAAACAAAGCAGCCATCCAATCGGATAGACGACCTCACGGCGAACATAAAGCGGCAAACGGCGCCGCACACAAACCAACACGCGATCCACACGAGGATTCACATCAAAAAGATGGCCCAGCCAGATCTATCTACGGGCCGAGAAAGCAACCTCTAACAAGCAATGCAACACAAAAAATATCCGAACACCACGGCACACCCAAATACAGGGGTGCTGCACACCCCCTATGTTTCACCGATGAGGTGCTGGACCATGAATTCCCAGCGGGATTCAAACCCATAAACATAGAGGCATATGACGGAACTACAGACCTGGGGGTCTGGATTGAGGACTGTATCCTCCACATCCACATGGCTCGAGGAGATGACCTCCATGCCTTCAAATACTTACCCCTCAAGCTTAAAGGGCCAGCCCGGCACTGGCTTAAAGGCCTTCCCGAAAACACCATTGGAAGTTGGGAAGAGCTCGAGGACGCTTTTCGGGCAAATTTTCAAGGGAACTATGTCCGACCACCAGATGCAGACGATTTAAGTAATATAACTCAACAACCCGGAGAGTCAGCCCGGAAGCTCTGGAACAGATTTCTTACTAAAAAGAACCAGATAGTCGACTGTCCGGACGCCAAAGCCTTAGCAGCTTTCAAACATAGTGTTCGAGACGAATGGCTCGCCAGACACCTCAGCCAAGAAAAGCCAAGAACAATGGCCGCATTAACAAGCCTCATGACCCGCTTTTGCGCAGGAGAGGACAGCTGGTTGGCAAGGTGCAGCACTAGCGACCCAAGTACATCCGAAGTCAGGGATGGAAATGGGAAACCACGACGTAGCAAAGACCAGCGCCGGAATAAGGGAAACATCCTGAAGAGCACGGCAGTTAACGCCGGTTTCAAAAGCTCTCGGCAGGGTCAGCAAAAGCTGCCCCTCAAAGATAACTGGGACGAACTGTCTAACCTAAACAAAATCCTGGACAAGATATGTAAAATCCACAACACCCTGGGAAACCTGCAAATCATACCCACAGAGAATGTTGGGTCTTCAAGCAATCCGGCAAACTCAATGCCGAACACAAGGGGCTGGATACACCAAGTGAAGATGATGATGAACCCCACAAACAAAGCACTGGGGAACAAAAGAAATTCCCACAAGAAGTCAAAACAGTAAACGTACTACACGTGACAAAAGGGAGAAACGAAGTGGCGCCCACAGAGATACGTGCCATGCGGCCTATACCAAAGAGTTTCGCCACTAGTTGTCAAAACCGATCACCTTCGACCATCGGGATTACTCCGGAAGTATCCGGCACGCAGGCTGGGCTGCCTTGGTGTTAGACCCGATAATTGACGGACTCCACTTTACACGAGTCCTGATGGACGGCGGCAGTAGTTTAAACCGGATATATCAGGACACAGTCCGCAAAATGGGGATGGACCCAAAAAAATTAGCCATAGCAATACTTCCTTTAAAGGAGTAACGCCAGGCCCAGAAGCCCATTGCACGGGCTCCCTCCTACTAGAAGTTTTGTTAAGCTCCCCCGATAACTTCCGTAGCGAAAAGCTAACCTTCCACATCGCTCCGTTTCAAAGTGGTTATCAAGCGCTACTAGGACGCGAAGCTTTCCACTAGTAGAAAACAGGGCTATGGTCCAGGCCGGCTCAGCCCATTAGTCCCGGTTCAGTCTAGAACCGGGACCAATGTGGGCATTGGTCCCGGTTCGTGAGCCCACGGGGCCGGCCGGGCCACGTGGGCCATTGGTCCCGGTTCGTCTGGACCTTTTGGTCCCGGTTGGTGGGACGAACCTGGACCAATGGGCCTCGCTCCTGGCCCACCACCATTGGTCCCGGTTGGTGGCTTGAACCGGGACTAAAGATTATACCTTTAGTCCCGGTTCATGTCATCAACCGGGACCAATGAGGTGCCTATATATACCCCTCGCGCAAGAGCAGAGCACAGTGCTCTGTTTTTTCTGGCCAAGGGGGAGAGGGCTTTGTGGTGCTCTAGCTCACCTCCTATGCACATGAGGTGTTCGATGGAATGCCCGAGCCACACTACTTAAGCTTTCTCCTCTCGAAGCTCAACCTCCAAGCTCCAATTTCCTCGAGATTTGTCTAGATTTAGCGGTCTGTCACGCCCCATCCCCGTCTTCACCGCCGTCGATAACTCGCGTCGATCTCATCACCGACACCACCGTGGTGAGCCTCTTGTTCTTATCTTCTTTCTGAAAGGAAAAATATTCTTACTTGTATGTTTAGATAGATACTTGTATCATTTTCTTACATTTATTATTGCATCTTATATATTGCGATGGTTTTGGTATCCGCCCCCGTCGGCCCTCGTCCTGTCTATGATTCGGATTTGGTATGTATATTATCTTTATAACTATTGGTTCATTTATTGTTTTTGAAAATTATGCCGACCAACGTGACATAGATTTTATTTATCTAGGATGTATGTGAATCGGAAATGCCAACCGACCCTATTGTCGAGAGGTTAAATTTAGTTGAAGAAGAAAACAATTTGTTGAAGGAAAAAATAAAAAAAATTGAGGAGGAGAAGATGATATTGGAGTTGCATGTTGCGGATGTCGTCGATGATCACAAGATCAAGATGGATGCAATGCGCTTGAAGATTAGAAAATATACCATTCATACCGAGGCTTGGTATCATTATGCCTTTGGATCAATTGTTACCTTGGTTGCGATTATGATCGCATTTGTTTTCACATTGAAATGTTTTACATAGTTTCAATGTATGGTTTAATTAATTAGATGCTCTGGAGAGCTATATGTTGTTAGATGAGAACTATGTATGCACTTTGGTTTTAATGTGATGATGAACTTCTATTAATTTGGACACTTAATTATATATAATGCACGCAGATGAACCGGCAATGGATGTACGGTGACAGACACACCCGCGAGTACATTAAGGGCGTGCATGTGTTTCTCGATGCGGCTGAGGCAAACAAGCAGAATGGTTTTATGTGTTGTCCACGCACTGAATGTGGGAATACGAGGTCTTACTCTAACCGGAAAATCCTTCACTCCCACCTGCTTTACAAGGGTTTCATGCCACACTATAATGTTTGGACGAGGCACGGAGAAATAGGGGTTATGATGGAAGACGGCGAAGAAGAAGAGTACGATGACAACTATGTGCCCCCTGAATACGGTGATGCTGCAACGGGGGGAGCTGGTGAAGATCAAGAGGAACCAGACGATGTGCCCAATGATGCTGCCACGGGTGAAGCTGCTGAAGATCAAGAGGAACCAGAGGATGTGCCCGATGATGATGATCTCCGCCGGGTCATTGTCGATGCAAGGATGCAATGCATTAGTCAAAAGGAGAAGCTGAAGTTCGATCACATGTTAGAGGATCATAAAGGGTTATACCCCAATTGCGAAGATGGCAACACAAAGCTCGGTACCGTACTGGAATTGCTGCAGTGGAAGGCAGAGAATGATGTGGCTGACAAAGGATTTGAGAAGCTACTGAAAATATTGAAGAAGAAGCTTCCAAAGGATAACGAATTGCCCGACAGTACATACGCAGCAAAGAAGGTCGTATGCCCTCTAGGATTGGAGGTGGAGAAGATACATGCATGCCCTAATGACTGCATCCTCTACCGCGGTGCATACAAGGATCTGAACGCATGCCCGGTATGCGGTGCGTTTCGGTATAAGATCAGACGATATGACCCTGGTGATGTTGACGGCGAGCCCCTCAGGAAGAGGGTTCCTGCGAAGGTGATGTGGTATGCTCCTATAATACCACGGTTGAAACGTCTGTTCAGAAACGAAGAGCATGCCAAGTTGATGCGATGGCACAGTGAGAACCGAAAGAAAGATGGGAAGTTGAGAGCACCCGCTGACGGGTCGTAGTGGAGAAAAATCGAGAGAAAGTACTGGGATGAGTTTGCAAAGGACCCAAGGAATGTATGGTTTGCTTTAAGCGCGGATGGCATTAATCCTTTGGCGGAGCAGAGCAGCAATCACAGCACCTGGCCCGTGACTCTATGTATGTATAACCTTCCTCCTTGGATGTGCATGAAGCGGAAGTTCATTATGATGCCAGTTCTCATCCAAGGCCCTAAGCAACCCGGCAACGAAATTGATGTGTACCTAAGGCCATTAGTTGAAGAACTTTTACAGCTGTGGAATGGAAACGGTGTACGTACGTGGGATGAGCACAGACAGGAGGAATTTAACCTTAAGGCCTTGCTGTTCGTGACCATCAACGATTGGCCCGCTCTCAGTAACCTTTCAGGACAGACAAACAAAGGATACCACGCATTTACGCACTGTTTAGACGACACTGAAAGTATATACCTGGACAAATGCAGGAAGAATGTGTACCTGGGCCATCGTCGATTTCTTCCGACCAACCATCAATGTCGAAAGAAAGGCAAGCATTTCAAAGGCGAGGCAGATCACCGGAAGAAGCCTGCCATGTGCACCGGTGATCACGTGCTTGCTATGGTCAATGATTTACACTACGTAATCTTTGGAAAGGCTCCCGGTGGACTAGCTGTTCCGAATGACGTTGAGGGACACGCACCCATGTGGAAGAAGAAATCTATATTTTGGGACCTACCCTACTGGAAAGACCTAGAGGTCCGCTCCTCAATCAACGTGATACACGTGACGAAGAACCTTTGCATGAACCTGCTAGGCTTCTTGGGCGTGTATGGGAAGACAAAAGATACACCTGAGGCACGAGAGGACCTGGAACGTTTGCACGAAAAAGACGGCATGCCTCCGAAGCAGTATAAAGGTCCTGCCAGCTACGCTCTTACGAAAGAAGAGAAAGAAATCTTCTTTGAATGCCTGCTCAGTATGAAGGTCATGACTGGCTTCTCGTCGAATATAAAGGGAATAATAAATATGCCAGAGAAAAAGTTTCAGAACCTAAAGTCTCATGACTGCCACGTGATTATGACGCAACTGCTTCCGGTTGCATTGAGGGGGCTTCTACCGGAAAACGTCCGATTAGCCATTGTGAAGCTATGTGCATTCCTCAATGCAATCTCTCAGAAGGTGATCGATCTAGAAATCGTACCAAGGCTAAGGAGTGATGTGGCGCAATGTCTTGTCAGTTTCGAGCTAGTGTTCCCACCATCCTTCTTTAATATCACGACGCACGTCCTAGTTCATCTAGTCGACGAGATTGTCATCCTGGGGCCCGTATTTCTACACAATATGTTCCCCTTTGAGAGGTTCATGGGAGTCCTAAACAAATATGTCCGTAATCGTGCTAGGCCAGAAGGAAGCATCTCCATGGGCCATCAAACAGAGGATGTTATCGGGTTTTGTGTTGACTTCATTCCTGGCCTTAACAAGATAGGTCTCCCTAAATCGCGGTATGAGGGGAGACTGACTGGAAAAGGCACTCTTGGAAGAGACTCAATAATATGCAGGGACGGATATTCTTGGTCTCAAGCACACTACACAGTTCTACAGAACTCTACCTTGGTGACCCCGTATGTCGATGAACACAAGAACAGTCTGCGCTCCAAACACCCGGAGCAGTGCAATGACTGGATTACATGTGAACACATCAGGACTTTCAGCAGTTGGTTGGAAACACGTCTCAGAGGTGACAACACTATTTTTGATTAGTTGTACTTGTTGTCCAGGGGGCCATCTTTGACTGTATTGACTTACAAAGGATACGAGATAAATGGGAATACATTTTACACGATCGCCCAAGATCAAAAGAGCACCAACCAAAACAGCGGTGTCCGCTTTGATGCAGCAACCGAGAGCGGAAAGGACACATATTATGGTTACATAGTGGACATATGGGAACTTGACTACGGACCTGATTTTAAGGTCCCTTTGTTTAAGTGCAAATGGGTCAATCTGTTAGGCGGCGGGGTATAGGTAGACCCACAGTACGGAATGACAACAGTGGATCTGAAAAATCTTGGGTACACTGACGAACCGTTCGTCCTAGCCAATGATGTGGCACAGGTTATCTATGTGAAGGACATGTCTACCAAACCGAGAAAAAGAAAAGATAAGGAAGCGAATACATCATACGATCAGCCAAAGCACCACATAGTTCTTTCAGGAAAAAGGGACATCCTGGGAGTGGACGGCAAGATAGACATGTCTGAAGATTATGAAAAGTTTCATGAAATTCCTCCCTTCAATGTCATGGCTGACCCAAGCATCCTGATAAACAATGAAGATTATCCATGGTTACGGCGCAATAAGCAAATGACACAAGCGAAGAAAAAGTGAAGACTTTCTCCCGCAACTATTATGATGATACCATGCCAAATTTGTAACAGACGAACATGCTACCATTGTCCGTTTTGTACATGCACATGCTATGTGGGTGAAATTATGATACCATCCCAACTTTCAACTTTTTCAGAGTTCATTTGAAATGCTTTCATGTCTTATGGTTCGAAACTTTGATACTTCGAAAGTGATTGTCCATTTTGTACACGAAGTGCATCAAGTTTTTGTCGTAACCCTCTCTACTTTTTGGAACAAGCTATGTGGGTGAAATGATGATACCATGCCAACTTTCAACCTTTTCAGAGTTCATTTTGAAATGCTTTCCAATTTCAGAGTCATTTAGCTCAAAGAATGAATTAATAGCAAACAGAATGAACTACAAAACTTTTATGAAAATAAAAACAATCAATTAAAATATTATGTTATGATCAACTAAAATAAAACTATAATATTCTTCAATAGCAAAAAGAATATAATTTTTGTGACCTAAAATCAAACTATAAGTATTTAATTGTAAGTATAAATAAAAAATAAATAGCAAAGAAGAAAAAAAAATTCTATTTTTATAGTAAAGTTATTCATAAACTAGTGATTCACACAAATTTTTAAAAATTCAAATTTAAACTATTCAAAATTTAAAACTAATGGCACTAACAGAAAGTTTATAATTTTTGTGACCTAAAATCAAAAAGAAATCACTAAAAAACTATAAGTATTTAGTTGTAAGTATAAATAAAAAATAAATAGAAAAAAATTCTATTTTTATAGTAACGTTATTCATAAACTAGTGATTCACACAAATTTTTAAAAATTCAAATTTAAACTATTCAAAATTTAAAACTAATGGCACTAACAGAAAGTTTATAATTTTTGTGACCTAAAAGCAAAAAGAAATCACTAAAAAACTGTAAGTATTTAGTTTTAAGTAGAAATAAAAAAATAAAAAAAATGTAGAAATAAAAAAGAAAAAACCAAAAAAATGCCTCCTACTGGGCCTCCACGGCCTGAATACGACTAGAAACCCTACATGGGCCAGGATTCAGGCCCGCAGAAGGCCCAATAGGCCCACAAGCAGTAGCAAGTTTAGGCCCGAAAGCCTGCATTAGAGAGGAGCTCGAATGTGGAGGCACACCAGCGCTTATAAACCTGTGCCGGCACCCTTCAGCTAGCGATGTGGGACTAAACTTTTGGGCGCGGGGCAGCACAAGGCCATTGGTCCCGGTTGGTGCCACCAACCGGGACCAAAGGCCACCGCTTCCCGCCCTTTGGGCTGCTGAAAATTGGCCTTTGGTCCCGGTTCGTGGCACCAACCGGGACCAAAGGGGGCATTGGTCACGGTTCGTACCGCGAACCGGTACCATTGCTCTGGCTATATATACAACACTTGGGAAATTTCCGCCAACTGCTCCCATTCCTCATCGTCGACGCCGGCAGGCTGCCCCTCTCGCGTCGTCGCCGCCGCTGAGCCCTGCCCCTCATCGTCGCCACCGCCGAGCCCTGCCCCGACGCCGTTAGGCTGCTCCACTTCGACGTCCTCGCCGCCGCCGCCGAGCCCTACCCCGACGCCTTCCCGGCCCGCTCCCACTTTGAGCCGCCGTGCCGTTCCCCTCCTCTCCTCCTCTCCCCCCCCCGCCGCGCCCTGCCACCGCCGCCAGCCGTGCTCTATTGCCGCGCCCCGACGCCGCTGCCCGCCGTGCTCTTGCCGCGCCCCGACGCCGCTGCCCGCCGTGCTCTGCCCGTCGTGTTCTGCCTCGACGCCGCCGCCTGGCCGCGCTTCGCTTGCCGCGCCGCCGCCCGCCTCTATTAATTTTTTGAGACATATGTATGCATGTGTGTAGTGTATATATATATATGTGTGTGTGTATGTATGTGTATGTGTGTGCAGTGTATATGTGTGTGCATGCAGATATGTATATGTATGTGTATGTATGTGTATGTTTGCATGTGTGTAGTGTATATGTGTATGTATGTATATGTGTGTACCAGATAACTTCGACATGAGGGGGGTCGATATACCCCCTCCCCGATAACTTCGACATGATGGGGGGACGGGGTCGCTGAGGGTCGAGGGTCGAGGGTTGCCCAGTGTTCGAGGGATCGAGGGGGCGAGGGTCGGGAACTAGCTAGGGTAGAGGGTCGGGGGTCGCCAAGTGTTCGAGGGGGCGAGGGTCAGGAAGAAGAGGAGAAAAAAAGAAGAGGAAAAAGGAGAAGAAGAGGAGAGGAAGAAAAGGAAGAGGAGAAGAAGAAAGGAATAGAGGAGAAGAAGAAAAAATAGAAAAAAAATTCTATTTTTTCTTTTTGTCCTCTATTCCTTTCTTCTTCTCCTATTTTTTTTCTTCTTTTTTTTCTTCGATCTTCTCCCCCTCCCGATAGGAAAGTTTTATATAGAAAGTTACAATTTTAGAAAAGTTTTATATATGCAAAAGTTACAATTTTAGAAAAATAAGGATAGGAAAGAAGAAAATAAGAAGAGGAAAGAAAGAAGAAGAGGAGAGGAAAAGAAGAGGAGAAATAAATAAGAAGAAGAAAAAAGAAGAAAAAGAAGAGGAGAAGAAGAAAGGAATAGTGGAGAAGAAGAGACAATAGAGGAATAGTGGAGAAGAAGAGAAAATAGAATATATTCTATTTTCTCTTCTTCTCCACTATTCCTTTCTTCCTCTCCTCTTTTTCTTCTTCTTTTTTTTCTTCGATATTCTCCTCTAGCTATTCCTTTCTTCTTCTCCTCTATTGGTCGAGGGTCGGGAACTAGGGTAGAGGGTCGAGGGTCGAGGGTTTCAGGGTCGTCGAGGGTTCGAGGGGTCGAGAGAGGTTTCCTAGTGTCAAAGTATTGAGGAAATCCATGCCGTCATCATTAGCCGGAAGTAACCTGGGCATGTTGGTACGAAGTTCTGCAAAGTTGTTCTGGAATGGAGTCCTGGATAGAATAATCCGCCTTTTGGTACGAATTCAGCAAAGGCCATCCAAATAGCGATATTCGGAAGGCTCTTGCTGAACTTTGTACCAGAAAGCGAATTATCCTATCTGGGATTTCGTTCCAGAACAACTTTGAAGAGCTTCGTACCATCATGCACATGTTACTTTCTCCTAATGATGAAGGCATGGTTTTGTTGAATCCTTTGACACTAGGCAACCTCCCGACCCCTCGGCGATCCTCTCGAACATGAGAGGAAGAAGAGGGTCGTCTAGGGGTCGAGGGTTTCAGGGTCGTCAAGGGTTCGAGGGGTCGAGGATCGCCGAGGGATCGAGAGAGGTTTCCTAGTGTCAAAGTATTGAAGAAATCGATGCCTTCATCATTAGCCGGAAGTAACCAGGGCATGTTGGTACGAAGTTCTGCAAAGTTGTTCTGGAATGGAGTCCCGGATAGAATAATCCGCCTTTTGGTATGAATTCAGCAAAGGCCTTCCAAATAGCGATATTCGGAAGGCTCTTTCTGAACTTTGTACCAAAAAGCGAATTATCCTATCGGGGACTCCGTTCCAGAACAACTTTGAAGAGCTTCGTACCATCATGCACATGTTACTTTCGCCTAATGATGAAGACATGGTTTTGTTGAATCGTTTGACACTAGGCAATCTCCCGACCCCTCAGCGATCCTCTCGAACATGAGAGGAAGAAGAGGATAAAAAAAGAAGAGGAAGAAGAAAAAAAGAGGAGAAGAAAGAATAGAGGAGTTCTTCTCCTCTATTCTTTCTTCTGCTCTTTTTTTCTTCTACTTCCTCTTTTTTTATCGGGAACGAGGGTCGTCGAGGGACATAGATGTAGTGTCGTCGTTGTCGATATATACCCCCTCCCGATAGCTTACTATGATTAGGTAGCTAGTTCTACGTTTGGCACTAATATATCCATCTGTCATGTTTGAATAATAATTGCCATGTTGTAAATATTTGTAGAAACTATGGACACCGCCCTAGACGAAGCAACAAAAGAAGCGTTGTTGAGGGACATAATCGCAGAAGGAAGTGATGCCATCTCATTGTTCTCAACGAAACCGATGGTCTGGAAGGAGAGGGTGAACAAGCTGGCTACGGTGACCTAATGCCGGTGCAAGAAGAAGAACATGAGGACGGCTCCGGTGACCCAATGCCAGTGCAAGAAGGAGACCGTGATGACGGCTCCGGTGACCGAACCGAGTCCGGCCAGGTATATATATTAGTTAAGCCTATGCTGACTAGCTGATTGATGCATTCATTGTTTTGGTATGTACACATATTAATTAAGTCTTTGTTCTTTTTTCTAGCCCTCCGGATCGAGCACAACTTCGTTCAAGAGACGAGGCCCGAAGAAAAAGTTGAGCTCGGATGAAAAGTTTGAGATCATAGCAATCGCGCCCGACGGCCAACCTATTGAACCCCTCCGGACAAAGAGCGCATTTGTTGCTCAGTGCGGGGTTCTGGTTAGGGACAAGATCCCGATAAGCATCCAGCAATGGTTTAAGCCGGCTACAGAAGACCCTGAGGTGTCTTATGTCAATGATATGCAGAAAAATGATCTTTGGACTGAGCTAAAGTCAAATTTCACCCTACCGCCTGAGGATAATCCAGAGAACCCAGTTAAAGAGAAATTAATCAAGTCTTTTGCTCTGAAGAGGATGGAAGAACTATTCAGGAGGTGGAAGAAAGAGCTGAATAAGTTTGTCGAAAATAATGAGACACCAGAATTCAAGGGCGGATATGAGAACATCAGAGATCACTGGCCCGCATTTGTGGCCCACAAGACATCAGAAAAGAGTAAGAAGATGTCGGCGACAAACAAGCAAAATGCTGCAAAGAAGAAGCTTCACCATCGCGCGGGGTCAGGTGGCTACCTCGTAGCCCGGCCTAAGTGGTCCAAGAGTGAGAATGATCTGGTTCATAAAGGGATCGAACCAGAGACAATTAACTGGCCAGACCGTTGCCGGACTTGGTTCTTCGGGGCTGGCGGAACCCTGGACCCTGTAACAGGGAAGTGCATTTGGACGAACGATCAAATGGACATACCAGTCAGTAAGCTTAAGCAGTATATCGAAGCAGCACAGGAAGGGACGTTCTTTCCAGACAGAGAGAACGACGAGCTCATAATGGCCCTCGGGAATCCTGAGCACCCTGGACGGACACGAGGCACGCCAGGCTCCATTCCGTGGAAGGTTGGGTTTCCGGACGCAGGCGGTTACAAATCCCATGAGAGGAGGAAAAAAGTGCAGCAGACCCAAATACAGGCGCTGCAAGCAAGGGTAGACGCGATAGAGGAACGAGAAGCAAATCGCAGCAAACGTACTGCCGAAGCCTCCCCCAAAGCTACCCCGCCATCTCAGCGCAGAAGCAACGTGGCTTCCACCGAGCTGCTGCAGCCGGAGCATGCCTTGACGGCTCCTGCCAGCTATCCCGTGGATGCTATAACGGAGTCTCAAAATTGCCACCTTATGACGCAAATGGATGAATTTGAAGGTCAAGGCGGCTGTTGGCTCTGTTTATCCTACTGAACCCGGCGCAACTTTTCACTGCCGGCCGATTCCAGAAGGATATGCTAGGGTGATGCTGGATGAGATAACGGAGGGATTTGAGGACCTCCAGCTTGACCACCCTATCGGTGAAGGGGAGACTCAGCTGGGGTCTGCTCTGAAGACTCCATGCCTATGGCGGAAGGAGCTCATCAACCTTCTGAACTGGACGCCACCGCCTCCTCCTCCTCCTCCGGCGAGTCAGGGCACTCCGCCTCCACCGCCTCCTCCTCCGGCCAGTGACGATCAGGGCCCTCGGCCGGCTCCTTCTCCGACGCATGGCGGCACTCCGCCTCCTTCTCCGCCCGCGCCAACGCGCCCGAGCAGCCAGCCTCCTCCTTCTCCGCCTCGTCAGCAAGGGCGGAAGAGACCTGCCGCCACTCCAGCTGCTCCGGCGCGTCGTAGTCCTTCTCCTCCGCCTCTTAAGCAAGTAAAGAAGACAACCGCTCCGTCTGCTCGGTCGGCGTCTAGCAGTACAACCAGAGGCGGGAGGACATACAGATTCGGTCCTTCTCTGAAGACTCCAGAGAAGTTACCATATGAGAGGACCCTGGAGGAGAACGCCGAGATCGCGCGAGAAGAAGTGAGGAAGTTCTTTGAAGGGGTGAAAGCAAAGAAACATCCACCTCCGGAGGAGAAGGTAGATCGGGTGAAAGTGAAGCGCACTCTGGCTGCCCTGACAAAACCACCGAAGTCTGATCCGCCGAAAGGAAACTATGACCGCATTATTGGAAAGGAATTTGCCGAAGCGGAGCGGTCGGGAAGTACTGTCAGTGATAAAAGGCTGAAAGAACGACGAGCTGGGAAACAAATTGCCCAGCTCGGCGAACAAGCGAAGCAATCGTGCCCCCCACTCAAGGTGCCTAGCCACAACGTCGCTAATGATCCGAGGATGGTTCCCGGTTATAGCAATCTTGCAGACTACCTGCCCGACGAAGTACATTATGAACCCATGGACGTGCAGATACAAAGATACGAGTACGGGAAGCCTCTCATCAAAGATGAAAGATCTCTATCAACGATGATGCGAAGATTGCATGATTGGTACTTGAAAATCTGCAGAGACTCTGGGGGGAGGAGTACTTTGTATGTGAAAGTTAAAAAGGAGCATGACCTCGTTGGAATTGATCTGTTGCCTATCCATTTGAGGAGTTCTATCAGTTTTTCAATCAATTGGCCCTCGATAAAACAACGGTCGCCTGCTACTGTCTGTAAGTAGTACTACTTCTGTCATTAAGTTTCTCTATATAGCTTAGCTCTTTCATTGCATGTATTTATAATCATCCTCACTATATTATGCAGATTGAAGATCGCCGAATTGAAGAAAAGACAAGTCGGTGATATTGGGTTCATTAACACATATCTCATAGATGCAACTCAGGTTAAACTTCATGCCGCAGCTACCGAGGCCAACTTGCTACGATCGTTCGTAATAAATCAAAACAAAGATATAATACTCTTTCCTTACAACTTCAGGTGAGTGTTACTGTCTTGTGCGTATTCGGTTTCCCTTATATATTAGTCAAGGTTATAGTAATGTAATTCATGAGTTATGCATGTGTGTGCAGTTTCCACTATATTCTCCTAGAGATTAAGCTTGAGCAGGGAGTAGTAACCGTCTTAAGACTCAAAACGAAAAGATCCCAGGACTATGTAGACATGACTCAAATACTCCAGAAGTAAGTTAAATCGATCATTATCCACCATATCAGCAACTTTGTTCATTTCCTGATATCAAATAATTGTTTTCTTTGTCCGGCAGGGTTTGGAGAAAATTCACCAAAACAGTTTCGGGACTGCCGAAGGAGCTGGAATTTAGACACCCGAAAGTAAGTACTATAGTAGCATGTTCCGCGCACCTCCTAGTGATTCAAGTGCTAGTTTCATCAATACCATTTAGCATTCTTGCTTATCAGTTTGATTGACCTCTATTTCTTGTAAAGTGGTTGTGGCAGGAACAAGGGAATGATTTCTGTGGATACTACATCTGCGAGTCCATCCGCCACACGACCTGTGAGTGGGGTGGGTACTCTAACGAACAATATGAAGTACGTAAATAACAACATTCACAATTTTATTTTATTACCATCATTTGTGTTGAGTTTCATTCATTTATATATATATATGTATTGACCCCCTTCTTCAAATTAGATGTTTCAGAAGCGGGATGAACTCCTAGCACCTGCTCGCATGCGAGCAATTCAAGAGGAATTGGCGGCATTCTTTCTTGACCACGTGATCCCTGAAGACGGAGAATTCTATGTGGACCCTGAGTCCGTATGATTATATTTGTAAGAGATAATTATTGTATATATGTAGCCGGTAGTGTCAGATAGATATACGAGAACTTGTTGTTCGACCAATCTCCCGGAGAAGGATAGGTGGTCGATATCACTTCTCTCTGTATGCATATATGTTCATGACGATCTTCTGTTTCCTTCGTTTGCTTACTAGCTAGCCAGCGTGTCTAGTCCTCTCTATACGTATGTATAGTACGTACCGTCGACCAAGCATGGACATAAGAGAGGACACTTCTCTCTATTAATTATAGCTAGCTAACACAATATATGAAACACCTAAATTAACCCCCCAAAACCCCCAACCCCCCCCCCTTTAAAAAAAAAAACAAAAACCCCAGCCACAGAAATGCTGACGCGTGGATGCCTATTGGTCCCGGTTGGTGCCACCAACCGGGACCAAAGGGTCTCCTGACTGGGCTCTGCGCACTGCCCACATGGAGGCCCATCAGTCCCGGTTCTGGATTGAACCGAGACTAAAGGGTCGGGGCATTAGTTCCAACACTTTAGTCCTGGTTCAGGAACCGGGACTAAAGGCCCTTACGAACCGGGACTATAGGCCCTTTTTCTACCAGTGTTCGCCCGCTTTAACACAATACCGCATTATGCGTCTCTCACGCTTAAGATGCCTGGCCCATGAGGCATCATGTCATTAAAGGGAAATATTGAGTGCTCCTCGTGCGCGGAAGACTGTGCGGCTGCCTTGGCAGCCACACACTAAAACGGCTTCACCAACCAAAGAATTTAACAGGTCGTTAAGACCACGGACATGGCTAGACGAGTCCGGCGTCAACATATAATTGATAAAGGTTTAATAGCCGTATACCCCTATACAAGGGGCTCTGCACATGTAAAACAAGCGGCAATAAGGCTCAATTTCACTCATCTTAAATTATACTTTGCTTATCTAGTATAACATACATTTCGCACGACTACTTTTTCAACTAATTTCCTCTCTTTTATAGATAAACACCATGCTACGCCCGTCCAGGACACGGCACAACGGAGACACAGGTGCAGACATGCAGCAGGGACCCGTTCCAAGGATTCTTTCTAGATTAAGACCCTGTGTAAAACTTTTTTACTGTCTCTTGTTGATACACATCCCCCGGATTCTCAGTATAACCGAGAAGGGGGGCTGACGTCTTGGCATGTGGCCACGTCATAATATTGCACGTACCTGGACACTAGGGGCTTATTACTAAGGGCATTGTTCAGCACGTTTAAAATCATAAAGACTGAATACCTTAGGGAGTGTTCGGCTCGCGAGTTTGGCCTTATATGCATCAGCTCCGAATCATGTCTTTGGTCAAATGTTGGGTTTGCCCAGATCCTGTGTTTTGCTGCCTTACGTTCCGCTCTATCGGTTAAGGCGGCACTAGGAGAACTACTGCGATTGTGCCCTGGTTCAGCTAGGCGAGCACCTCAGTAGAGAAAGCCGAAAACTACCTATCATGATATAGCATGAGACTGGTCAACCACTCGATGACCTATCGGAATCTTCGGGATTCCTCCGCATTAATGAAGGGTCGTTTCCCGGCCAGGCACACACGTGCCCCGAATTCGGGTGAGCGCGGCGCCACCAGGGGCTATATAGTAGCCCCACTGTCAAACTCCTATGGCTAAGTGAAAGTGATAAAGCATTATAGTCCGATTGCCTAGTTCGATGCGCTATCACCTCCTTAAATGGACCAAGACGTTGGATCAAGTGTGAAAATGCGTCTTCTGCGAACACCCCCACATTATGTGCGTGGGGGCTGAAGCCGACGACTGCCATCTTTCAAGTTATATATATATATACACATTAACGGCCGCACAGGAGATATTATAATTCTTGCAGGCACAAGTATAAAAATCTTCTAGATTTCAGCAAACTATTGTTTTCAACAAAAATACATGTTATTCGAACATAATATCCTTCGAGCATTGTGTCTCTATTGCACGAGCGCCTTCTAGAACTTCTTGAAAGTAGTGCTCGGCAGGTACTCGGCTTTCATGCGAATCTTGGGATGCAACGGCGGTGGCCTCCATCTCCGCCCAGTATGTCTTGACACGGGCAAGGGCCATCCGCGCACCCTCCACGCATGCTGACCTCTTCATCGCGTTGATATACGACACTTCACCAAGGAGCTCCTGCACCAAGCTAAAATAACTGTTCGGCTTTGGCCTTTCCGGCCAAAGATGATCCACGACATACCTCATGGCAAGTCCGGACAACCTATTCAGCTCGACCCATTCGGCCAAACAATCGGTCAATGGAAGCGGACGCTCTGGATTGTTGAACCGTGCCAAGAATAGCTTTTCCACTTCGCGATCTTTCTGATCTCGAAAGTATTCGGCTGCATCAGAGGCACTCGCTGCTAAAGCCAGATATGCGTCCGCCGAACTCCACATCCGGTCCAACGGAGCATATTTAGGATCTCCGAACTTCATCCGCAGCATAAAGGGCTTCCCAGCCGCGATATCTCCGGCTTGACGCAGCTCCTCCTTCATCGCTCTCATCGCAGAACGAGCATCCTTGGCTGCCGTAGTGGCCTTCTCCAAGTCTGTCTGCTCCGCCCGATCTTCCTTTTCAAGAAGCTTGCAGTGGTCAGCAGCATTCTTTAATTTCACAGCCATCTTGGCCATTTCCTCCTTGCTTCGGCAGTGAGCAGCCTGTTCGGCTTTCAGCTCCTCAACCGCCTTTAGGGCAGCCACATCGCTTTTTCTGGCTTGCTCTTTGGCTCGGGCAAGCTCTGCCCGAAGGTCCTCCACAGCGGCAGCCCCATCTGCATCAAGGACAGACGTTCTAAGATACTGGCATCAAGCTCCTCTTACCAGGTGTCTCCGGAGACATTACATACCTTGTGCCTCATCAACCCGCTTGGTGATAAGCGTGATGTCGACATCTACCACGTCAAGTTGCCGCTTCAGCTCGGCAAATTCATCAGTCCGGCCGGCCACCGGACACTTCGCCACCTACATATGACGGCGGCAACATTATACCTGGGACTATGATCCTCCATGTGCCGTCGTCTTCGACAGCACCTAGAGTCTCAGGGGATACTATCTATACAGGACGCATCTTAGAGTATGCGGTACTGAAGGTACATCATTTCACGTACCTCAAAACCTGTCAGTAAACTCATGACAGCTTCATGCAACCCGCTCTCCGCGGACGAAATCCTTTCAATTACCGCGCCCATCAACGCACGCTGCTCCTTTGAGATAGACGCCCGCCCTAGCAGATCCTTCAGTACCTCCGACCGTGGACCAGGCGGTGCCGGACTCATTCGATTGCTTCTCCCAGAAGCCGGACAAGGAAGGCTTCGGGTGGCCATGCATATGACTACCTTCCGGCCTTACCGGATCAGGAGAAACCCTCTGCGACGACACCTCAGGGTCGCCCGCCTCATGAGACGGGATGGCAAGGGGAGGCGTTCCACTCTCCATCATCTCTGGAAGAAGATCCCCCGAAGACGAGCTCTGCTGACAAGGGCTAAGATCCGAACTACAAGGTAAATTTTTGGTTATCTTCCTCAGAAGTGAAGCAAGGATTTCTCTTATTATTAAACACCCTTTTTACTTACGGCTCGGTGGAGGGCTGATCCCCTTGAGGGCATAGTACGGACGGGGCATCCCCTGTCGTAGGACCCTCTAGTAAAGATTTCTTCCCCCGCTTTGAGACCGCTGTCTCTGGGTCTTCAGAGGCGGTCCTCTTCTTCCCCCGAGGAGAGGAATTTTTGATTCCTCCCTTCCAGACAGCCTCCTCCGTGGAGGCAGTGGCTCCCTTGTTCCCCCTTCGTTTTCTTCCAAAGGCGCGATCTCCAGCATCCTGGTTAACATGGGATCTAGCGAGGTCTCGGGAAGGGGGGCTGGACACCTGATTAACTTCGCCTTCGCTATCCACTCCTGTTCCAAGAACAGCTCTGTTAAGGGAGATGTTGTGATGAACGAACAGATGGCATGTCCGGACACAGGGCTACTTACTTGGGTATCCGGACGATTGCAGCTCAGACTTGCATCCTCAGTAGAGTCCGGACACATTACTTGTGGTCCGAAGAACAATTTGTACATCTCCAAAGGCGTCATGCCAATAAGATGTTGGAGAGCTCGTGGTCCCTCCGGATTGAACTCCCACAGGCAGAGGGGGCGACGTTGGCAGGGCAGGACTCGACGAATTAACATGACCCGCGTCACCATGACCAAACTGATGTTGCTTTCCAGGAGATCTCGGATGCGGCTCTGCAACAGGGGCACATCCCTTGTTGCCCCCCAGTCCAGCCCCTTATTAACCCATGACGCTAGTCGGGGCGGGGGACCCGAGCGAAAAGCAGGCGGCGCCACCCATTTGGTACCCCTGGGAGCTGTGATATAAAACCACTCTTGTGGCCATAGGCTGGACTCCTCTTGAAAAGAGCCCTCGGGACACGGAGCATTAGCATCCTTGCTTATTACAGCACCTCCGCACTCTGCGTGGTCTCCCTCTATCGTCTTCGGCTCCACTTTGAAGGTCTTAAGCCACGGTCCAAAGTGAGGGGTAATACGGAGGAAAGCTTCGCACACGACGATGAACGATGAGATGTGGAGGATGGACTCCAGAGCCAGGTCGTGGAATTCCATACCATAATAGAACATGAGCCCCCTCACGAAGGGATCCGGCGCGAAGCCTAGCCCTCGGAGGAAGTGAGACACGATTACAACGCTCTCACCAGACTTTGGAGTGGAAATAACCAGCCCTTGAGCAGGCAGCCTATGCGGGATTTTGCCGGTCAAGTACCAGGCCTCCCTTAGCTTTAGTACGTCTTCCTCCATGACGGAGGAAGGCACCCATCGGCCTCGAAGGTTGGGTCCGGACATCATCGAAGGTCCGAAGCGCCTGAATCTGGAACCTTGGGTGTTGGAACTCAAGGCGGGAGGCGGATTCGATTGAAATCAAAAGAAAGGAGTAAGGCCTTGGTCTCTTTATAAGAGGTTGAATACCAAGAGCCCCCCCTGTGACCGTTTGGGACTTACCTTTGGTCAGGGGGACATACCGACGAGCACGATTGGGTTAGCCACGTCCGTGTTGATGAGAATCCCGTAAATAAAGGGGACACGATCTCTGCTTCGACAAGACGTGCCAAAGAAACCATCTCGCGAAACGCGCTGAGGTGGGGGGTAAAAGACGATTGGAATAAAGGCTTGGCCGTGGTGTGACGTCATACCGCGGAATACGTCAGCGGGATAGATCTGTGGAAATATAATTCTCTCCGCGGTGGTATGTGGAACTTGTTTTGCAGAGCCGGACACGATCCTCGTGTTCAAAATCTTTTAGGAAATATTCAGAGGAGGAATTCGCCTTGCAATGCCAAAGACAATTTGCACGCCGGACTCGTCATCATTGAAGCCTGGTTCAGGGGCTACTGAGGGAGTCCTGGATTAGGGGGTGTCCGAACAGCCGGACTATAACCTTTGGCCGGACTGTTGGACTATGAAGATACAAGATTGAGGACTTCGTCCCGTGTCCGGATGGGACTTTCCTTGGCGTGGAAGACAAGCTTGGCAATACGGATATGTAGATCTCCTCCCATTGTAACCGACTCTATGTAACCCTAGCCCTCTTCAGTGTCTATATAAACCGGAGGGTTTTAGTCCGTAGGACAACATACAATCATACCATAGGCTAGCTTCTAGGGTTTAGCCTCTCTGATCTCATGGTAGATCTACTCTTGTACTGCCCATATCATCAATATTAATCAAGCAGGAGTATGGTTTTACCTCCATCGAGAGGGCCCGAACCTGGGTAAAAACATCGTGTCCCTTGTTTCCTGTTACCATCCACCTAGACGCATAGTTGGGGACCCCCTACCCGAGATCCGCCGGTTTTGACACCGACACTATCCTTTTACCACACTTGTGCTTCAAAGTAGCACCATGATCTTCATGATAGAGAGTCTCTCATTTTGTCACTTTCATATACTAGTGGGAATTTTTCATTATAGAACTTGGCTTGTATATTCCAATGACGGTCTTCGTGAGCAAGCGAGTTGGATGCACACCCACTTAGTTTCTTTTGTTGAGCTTTCATATATTTATAGCTCTAGTGCATCCGTTGCATGGCAATCCCTACTCACTCACATTGATATCTATTGATGGGCATCTCCATAGCCTGTTGATACGCCTAGTTGATGTGAGACTATCTTCTCTCTTTTTGTCTTCTCCACAACCACCATTCTACTCCACATATAGTGCTATGTCCATGGGTCACGCTCATGTGTTGTGTGAAGCTTGAAAAGGTTTGAAAATTCTAAAGTGTGAAACAATTGATTGGCTGAAACCGGGGTTGTGCATGATTTAAATATTTTGTGTGATGAAGATAGAGCATAGCCAGACTATATGATTTTGTAGGGATAGCTTTCTTTGGCCATATTATTTTGAGACGACATAATTGCTTTGTTAGTATGCTTGAAGTATTATTATTTTTATGTCAATATTAAACTTTTGTCTTGAATCTTTCCGATCTGAATATTCATACCACAATTAAGAAGAATTACATTAAAATTATGCCAAGTAGCACTCCACATAAAAAATTCTTTTTATCATTTACCTACTAGAGGACGAGCAGCAATTAAGCATGGGGATGCCTGATAAGTCGCCAACGTATCTATAATTTTTGATTGCTCCATGCTATATTATCTACTGTTTAGGACTATATTGGGCTTTATTTTCCACTTTTATATTATTTTTGGACTAACCTATTAACTGGAGGCCTAGCCTAGAATTGCTGTTTGTTTTTGCCTATTTCAGTGTTTCGAAGAAACGGAATATCAAACGGAGTCCAAACGGAATGAAACCTTCGGGAACATGATTTTCTCACCGAATATGATCCAGGAGACTTGGACCCTACGTCAAGAAAGCCACGAGGTTGGCACGAGGTAGGGGGGCGTGCCTACCCCTCTAGGGCGCACCTCCCACCCTCGTGGGCCCCACGAAGCTCCACCGACGTACTTCTTCCTCCTATATATACCAACGTACCCCGAAACGATCAGATACGGAGCCAAACACCTAATTCCACCACCGCAACTTTCTATATCCACGAGATCTCATCTTGGGGCCTATTCCGGAGCTCTGCCGGAAGGGGAATCCACCATAGAGGGCTTCTACATCATCACCATAGCCCCTCCGATGAAGTGTGAGTAGTTTACCTCAGACCTTCGAGTCCATAGTTAGTACCTAGATGGCTTCTTCTCTCTTTTTGGATCTCAATACAATGTTCTCCCCCTCTCTCGTGGAGGTCTATTCGATGTAATCTTCTTTTTGCATTGTGTTTGTTGAGACCGATGAATTGTGGGTTTATGATCAAGATTGTCTATGAACAATATTTGAATCTTCTCTGAATTCTTTTATGTATGATTGGTTATCTTTGCAAGTCTCTTCGAATTATCAGTTTGGTTTGGCCTACTAGATTGGTTTTCTTGCAATGGGAGAAGTGCTTAGCTTTGCGTTCAATCTTGCGGTGTCCTTTCCCAGCGATAGTAGGGGCAACAAGGAACGTATTGTATTGTTGGCATCGAGGATAACAAGATGGAGTTTTTATCATATTGCGTGAATTTATTCCTCTACATCATGTCATCTTGCTTAAGGCGTTACTCTGTTTTCATTAACTTAATACTCTAGATGCATGCTGGATAGCGGTAGATGAGTGGAGAAATAGTAGTAGATGCAGGCAGGAGTCGGTCTACTTGTCTAATACGTGATGCCTATATACATGATCATACCTAGATATTCTCATAACTATGCTCAATTCTGTCAATTACTCAATAGTAATTCGTTCACCCACCGTAAAATACTTATGCTCTTGAGAGAAGCCACTAGTGAAATCTATGGCCCCCGGGTCTATTCTCATCATATTAATCTTCCATCACTTTATTATTGCTTTTCTTTTTTACTTTGCTTTTTATTTTACTTTGCATCTTTATACCAAAAATACCAAAAATATTATCTATCATATCTATTAGATCTCACTCTCGTAAGTGACCGTGAAGGGATTGACAACCCCTATACGCGTTGGTTGCGAGGAGCTATTTGTTTTGTGTAGGTACGTGGGACTCGCGCGTGGCCTCCTACTCGTTTGATACCTTGGTTCTCAAAAACCGAGGGAAATACTTACTCTACTTTGCTGCATCATCCTCTCCTCTTCGGGGAAATCCAACACAGTGCTCAAGAGGTAGCATGCCTTCCCGTCTCCATCTTAACCACCGTTGATTGCCCGCACTGTCCCATCGTCGGAACCACCTTTTGGTGAGCCTCTTGTTCTTATGTTTTATATATAAAAAAATCATGTTTGTGTGATTTAGATACATAGTTACTTGGATAATTTTCTTACCCGTACGTTGTTTGTTATACATAGTGCCATGGTTTTGATATCCGTCCCCACCGGCCCTTGTCCGGTTTATGATACGGATGTGGTATATTCTCTTGATCGCATTTGTTGTTGCATTTAAATGCTTTTTTTTTGCAAATTTAGACAGTAGGAGAGTTTCCTACTACATATATATATAAATGGGTGGTGGTGTTACATGGTATTTACATGAAAGGGGGAAGTGGGGTTACATGGGGGGGTTACAAGGGGGTGGAGGTGGCTAGAGAAGAGCAGCAATAATTGTGGCCACTAAATTTTTCTTATGTGGTGGTAGCCCATGGCTAATATCAGAGAAATATTTTTTGAAGCGTGTCCTCCAGGAGGAGACCGTTGGGGTCACGTGTCGAAAATAGTTGTTGTTGCGTTCCTTCCAGAGGCTCCAGGCAGCCACCAGAAAGATGTCCACGGTCATCTTGCGCCCATGCCTCATTTTTAGGTGTGAAATCATATCCAACCTATTACCCGGCGGCGGCCAATGGATCCCCAAGAGGTGCCAGCATGTTCTACTAAAGGTGTAGCGAAAGAACAGATGTTCCACAGTCTCCTCAACGTGTTGGTTGCAAAGAAGACAATCTAGGTTGTCACCAATATTCTAGGGTCGTCTGCTCAACATGTTGCGTGTATTGAGTCTGTCAGAGAGCAGAAACCAGCCAAACACTTTGATTTTTAGGATTGATTTTGCATTCCAAAGCCATTTGAACCCCTCATGGTCCTGCACATCCCGGAAGACAAAGGTGTAATAGGCAGAGGTCTTGAAAGTGTGGGCTCCCCATGCACAAATCCACTGATCTCTTGAGCCATCCAGAGTGATATGAGAGACCTCCCGCTGAATTTGACGTAGCTCTTCGTGGGCTTGCATGGAGAGCGGTAGGTGAAAGGTTGTAGCCAGGTCTGTGGTTGCCAGAAACTCTTGAACTGAAATATCTTCATTGGCAACAAAGGAGAACACTCGAGAGAAGGATGTGGCGTAGATGGAGTTATTCCACATGTCCTTCCAGAACACACCCGTAGAGCCAGAGTTGACTTGAATAGTTGTAATCCCACGGTATGTAGGCATGAGTTTAATGAGGTCTTTCCACAAGAATGATCCAGAGGGTTCAGCTGCGTGTGGGACAACGCCATTGTAGTAATTGTGCCAGATGAGGTTTACCCATGGAATGTCATGACGGTTGTAGAACTTGTGTAGCATTTTGAGCAGATCGGCATCATTTTGGATACGTAAGTTTAGCACGCCAAGCCCACCACATTTCTTGCGTCGACAAAACATGTCCCATGCAGCCAGGGGTGTGCACTTCTCCCCATTTTTGGTCTTCTTTTTCCAGAAACAATACCTTCTGATTTTATCCAGGTGTTGTATTATCTTAGGGGGATTCTTAGGGTCCCCATGGGATAGATAGCAAGTGCCGTGATGAGGGAGTTCACAAGATCCAATTTTCCGGCATATGACATTAAGGACATAGGTGCGGTAAATCTGCGTTCAGCTTTGCAAACCGTAGGTGCCATATCAAGGACCGTCGGTTTGGTCATGCCAAGTGGCAGGCCTAGATACACTAGTAGAAAAAGGGTCAAACATGAAGCACATTAGTGCCGGTTTGAATTAGAGCCGGCACTAATGTGTATATTAGTGCCGGTTCGTGGCGGCGATCAATAGTACCGGTTCGTGGCGAACCTTTAGTACCGGTTCATACCACGAACCGGTACTAAAGAGGCTGTGTCAGCCTGCGGTCAGGCTATGGCCCCACCATCACCATTTAGTGCCGGTTCGTACCACGAACCGGTACTAATGACATTGTGGCAGGCTGTTTTAATCCCACCTCGCTCCCCTAACAAGCCTTTTACCACCTTAAATATGTTATTTCTCAAACTATCACAAGCACTTAGTCTTCATTGAACTCTATGTGTAGAATTTGTGGCCGCAATATGAGTCTTCATCGGTTTATAAATCGTTGATGACTCATATTGACAATTCAGATTGTACACACAAAGATCATTGATGATCAAAGTATTTTTTATGTTATAAGATCGTATTGACAATTCAGACTATAAAGAAATATAAGATCATGATGTAAGTGCTCTTATATTTTTTGCGTTCAGTATGCACCATTCAAAGCAACGCCATCAACTTTCAACCATTTCTGCCTTCATTTGCTATTTTTCATGCATTCAATGATTTGTTTTGAGAACTAAATGACCTGGAAATTGAAAAGCACTACAAATGAACTCTAAAAAAGTTTAAACTTGGCATGGTATCATCATTTCACCCACATAGCATGTGCAAGAAAGTAGAGAGGCTTACGGCTAAAACTGGATGCACTTCGTTTACAAACTGGACAATCTCTTTCGAAGTATTCAGGTTTCTGACGAAATTAAACTCATCTGTTACAAAGGCATTTCATTTTTTTTAAACTTATTACAACTCCAGAATTTTTGTGCATTCAGTATGCACCATTCAAAGCGACGCCATCAACTTTCAACCATTTCTGCCTTCATTTGCTATTTTTCATGCATTCAATGATTTGTTTTGAACTAAATGACACTAAATTTTGTGCAGGCATAGCACCACCTTATTACCGGTTGGTGGCTCCAACCGGTACTAAAGGGTTACCAGTACTACAGTTTCTTAGTAAGCTATTTTTTAGTCCCACCTCGCCAAGAGAGAGGGACTAGGAGCGGTTTATAATCCCTGAGTGCAGAGACGATGAAGAAGAGTCTCAATGCTCACGTTGCTTAGCATCAAGCCTTCAGGAATATGGTAGATTGCACGAAGCTACGCGCAGTGCAGTTTACACTATTCCGAAAGGCTTGAAGCAAATTAACGAAGCATTGCACCTCTTTTTTATTTTTAATAACTTATTACAACTCCGGACTTATTACACTACAAAAAACTACTTAGAAATAAATAGAAGAAAAATAAAGCAGAAAAGAAAAAAAATATTTGCTATTTTTCAATCGTTCACAAAATGACCGTGAAATTGAAAATCACTACAAAATGAACTCTGAAAATGTTGAATTTTGGCAAACTAGATGAAAAACTACTCACAAATAAATATAACAGAAAAGAAAAAACTATACAAAAAACTACGAAGAAATAGATAGAAGAAAATAAAGCAGAAAAGAAAAAATATAAAAAAAATTGGGGCGCTGCCCTGTGGGCCTGCTACGCCACGGGCGTGCAATTACAGGCCCTAAAGGCACAGCAGACTCACAGGGCAGCGCGCAAAAATTAGGCCCACAAGCCTGCTATATAGAGGAGTTCAAGGAGGCAGCCGCGACTAGGCTTATAAACCAGTGCGGCTGCCCTTCGCCCGGCGAGGTGGGACTAAACTTCACAGGGCAGCGCAAGGCCTTTAGTACGGGTTGGTGGCTCCAACCGGTACTAAAGACCACCCTTTAGTACCGGTTGGAGCCACCAACCGGTACTAAAGGCCTGCTCTTCCCGCCTCTTGGCCTGGCCTTTAGTACCGGTTGGTGGCTCCAACCGGTACTAAAGGCTCACCCTATATATACAGCACTTACGAAATTTCAGTTACATCTCCCCACTTCTTTCGTCAACCTCTCGCGCGCCGCTCCCGTCGTCGCCGCCCGTCGCCGTCGTCGTCCCCGCCGCCGCCCCGAACGCCGCGCGCCGCCGTCCGTCGTTGTCCCGCACCGCGGTCCCGTCGTCGTCCTGCGCCGCCGTCCGTACGTATCTCGCTCTCCTCGCGCGTACCCGCCGCGCCGCCGTCCGTCCCCGCCCCGAACGCCGGCGCCCCCGCCCCATACGCCGGCACCCCCGCTCGTACGTACGGGGCGGCGGCGTACGAGGGCCGCACACACACACACATATACCACACATGCATACACACACACATACACACATACGTACACACATATACGTATACACACATACACACACACATACACACACACACATTTTTTTACTTATTTTCTGCTTTTAAGGAAAGTTAATTAGATGATCGAATGTTAGATTAATGTCGAATGTTAGATGAATTAGCTAGCTAGATAGAAAAATTGTCGAACTAGAGATTAGAACTAGTTGAATAATTAATATAACTACTTTATTTTTAGTAAGAAAATTGTCGAACTAGTTTATTTAGGTATATGAGATTTGAACTAGTTCAATAATTAATATAACTAGTTTATTTTTAGTAAGAAAATTTAGGTATCTGAGATTTGATGATCTAATTAAAATATTATTTGTTAATGAGTTTTTCTGTTTATTTAATTTTTTATATATTTTGAGTTTATATAAATGTTAGATTAATGTCGAATGTTAGCTAGATGAATTAGATAGAAAAGTTAAATATATAGTAATGTCAATTGAATATATAGTTACATATATTAATGTCAAATGTTAGATGAATATATATTTGGCTAGATATAGGTGTTTAATGTTTCACCAATATGAACATAGGAAATGTCATCTGACGACCAAAAAGATTTCATTATGTGCGAACACTGTGAAGACCAGCGCGGCCTGTGCGACAAAAATTTCCTTGTTGATGGTAGGCGCTTCAGCATCAAGCTGGATGAGACATTCGAAGTTGATATAGCAAGTCACTTTGTCAATTATTATTTGAATGCAAAACTTATGCTTCATTTGCTTCAACTTATAATTTTAAATTTTCACTATTATACTAGCACATCCCCTGCCATGCAAGAATTTTTGTCTTGGATAAGATTGGTTTTAGTGCTATAGATGATATGGAGGTAAAGAGAGTTTACTTGAAGACGGAGCATGGGTATACTTTCAACGTCAAATTATATAATGGAGACACACACACCCATTTTGAATGCAAAACTTGGCCAGCACTATGCAAGGCTTATGCATTTGAGCCTGATATGGTTATCACCTTTGATATTCGTCCGGAAGATGATATTGAAGGTAATATAGACATCTGGGTCGATGTGCAAACGCCTCCTGTTCTACCATTTGGTGAGTTTTTCTCAACCATGCATGCATATGTTTATGTCTTTGATACAGTTTATTCAAAAATAGTTGACAACTAATTTGTATTGTCAGCTTATTTCGGTTCAAGCAAACATGTTAGGCGCTTGGTAGACAGGACCTACTACTGCCCCGGGGCTCAACTAAACTACGAGGAGATAAGTCATTATGTTTCATGGCTTGAGGATCTTAATACTGTCAAGACAATTTTTTTCCTGAACTTAGAAATGTTAGTACTCAAAACGTGCGACCAATGGTGATCGTATTGAACTACGGTCACATCTATAATCGAAAGATGGTAAGATTTTAAATATTTGTCGTTAATTAGTGCATGTTTTGCATACATTATTTTTGATGCTAAACTTTCATTTCTTAGTATATTAATTACTATACGATGTTCTTCAACAGGGACTTCCGATGACAGTTGTGCCTCACTGGATCGAGACAAAAGGTCGCATGTCAATGGTTAGCTTACGACCAAGATTTCCTACATTGCACATGAGTGCATTCAGGATTTCTGAAAGCGAAGAATGCTTAATAGTGAACGATTGGAGCAAAATTGTTAACGATCGCAGAGAAGTACTTGGGGGCAGCAAGGAGAAGCGCAACCCAAGATTAGGAGACAGATTCATCTGCATGCTCCAGTATGATGAATTAGGAGAGCTATACATGTTCTATGCTATTCTACCTGAGAGGGAGCAGCAGGAGTAGCTATAGTTCATGCTCTTAATTAGTACTTGTCTCATGTCCGTGTCCTGAACTTCGTTGTTGGTGATGATTATGTTGAACTTGATGATATTTTTGCTTCTGTTACAAAGTGAATGTTTCCTCTTTAAGCTAGCCAGCGTTGGTGATGATTAGATAGCTAGCGGTAATGACTATGATGATTAAATAATGGTAATTAGACAACTATGATGATTTTTAGCTAGCTAGAGTTTATTTATTTATTAATATGCGATGATGATGATGATGATGACGACTACAACTCATTATAACGTAAAACAATCCTAAATTAAATGGAAAACACAAAATTAAATGAAAAATAAATCATAAAACCAAAAACCCCCCAAACATTTTAGTATCGGTTGGTGTTACCAACCGGTACTAAAGGGCTCCCGGCCCCGGGAGCTGGCTCGTGCCACGTGGTTTCCCTTTAGCACCGGTTCGTGCTAAACCGGTACTAAAGGGGGGGGGGCTTTAGTGCCCACACTTTAGTGCCGGTTCCTAAACCGGCACTAAAGGGCCTTACGAACCGGTGCTATTGCCTGGTTCTGCACTAGTGATAGGTGAAGGGCATGCTGGCAATGGCACAACCAAAGAGGTCTGCGAGGGTTTTCCACTTGTCGCGAGGTGTGTTGATCGGAATCATGGTTGACTTATGGAAATTGATTTTGAGTCCGATCGAGGCAGCATAATCTGTCAGAATTTGCTTCATGCGAATGATCTGCTCCTGGCATGCCGGCATGACAATGATGGTGTCGTCCGCGTATTGAATTACCGGAAAATTGTCGTCAGATGTGGAGGATCGGGTGTTGCAAGAGTTTGTTAGCCAGAGCATCATTTATGGCCATTTGAAGCAAGTCAGCGGCCAACGCAAAAATCAAGGGCGACAAAGGATCACCTTGTTGGACTCCACACCTGCACTGGAATTGGCGGCCCGGGGTCCCATTGAGATGGACTGAGGATTTCCCAGAGGCAAAGATGCATTCTATCCACTGGAGCCATTGCTTGTTAAATCCCATTGTCTTCATAATTTGGAGCATAGCCGATTGTTCTATAGTGTCGAATTCCTTGGCAAAATCCAACTTCAATAAGATAATTTCTCGTTTGGAGGCATGACAATCATGTATGGATCTACCACGTAGGAAGCCATATTGGTTGCGGTGGACAATTTGAAGGATTATTTTCTGGAGCCTATTGGCAAGAATTTTGGTGATCATCTTGAGGCAGCAGTTAAGGAGCGTGATGGGCTGATAAAAATTAACTATCTCGGGGGCATTTTTCTTAGATGTTAGAGTGATGAATCAATAGTTGAGGCTTTCCAAATTCAGTTTTACTGAATGAAATTTCTCACAAAGCTGATAAAAATATGTTTTGATGATCGGCCAACACGCTTTTAAAAAAGACCGGTTGAAACCGTCAGGCCCAGGGGCGCGATCCACCGGCATGTCCTTGATAACTGCATCTATTTCTGCATGTGTGAAAGGAGTGGTGAGGCTATCAAAATCCACCTGTGATCTCAAGGTCTAGGCGATCTTTGAAGGCCTCCAAAAGAATTGACTCCTTGCCCACATGATCGTCAACTTACGTGCCATCTATCGTTTTTAGGGTTGAGATACAATTTCTTCTGTAGCTTTCCGTTGCCACCGCCTGGAAAAACTTCGAGTTTTCATCTCCAAACTTAATCCATCTAATAGTGCATCATTTTTCCCTATATTCCTTCTCGTATTGCAATAGTCAGAGAAGGTGTTTTTTGAGAATGGCCAAAAATTGTTTTCAGGTATTGTGAGACTGCGGCGGTCCGCAATGGAGTCTAATTCAAGAATGGCTTTGTTGGTGTTATCAATGGCAACTTTTAGGCGGGAAATCTTTTTACTCCACTGAGAGAGCGCATGACGAACAGACTTAAGCTTTTGACATAGTCTGGATGCAGCATTCGAATTTTCCCATGGCGAATAGGTTTGTTCCAAGCCTGCTCAACGGCGTCCATAAACCCAGGGTGCATGATCCAGTATGTTTTGAACCTAAAGATTTTGCTTTTAGGATTATGGTCTGGACAACCACCGAGAAAGGGATATGATCTGAAACCGGTCTACCCAGCGGATTGACAATCGTATTGGGGAAGGAGGCGGTCCAATTTAGAGAGGTGAAAACCCAGTCGAGCTGTTCAAGCAGTGGGATTTGTTGCATGTTTGACCATGTATAACTTCTGCCTTTGATAGGAATTTCCGTGAGCATCTGCTGTCGAATGAAATCATTAAAAACGAACATATCATGCACGTTACCACCAGGTTTGCTACGATTATCAGGTGATTGAATGTAATTGAAATCTCCGAGGAGGAGCTAGTCCTCAGAAGGTGGGATATCAATGTCAAAGATCCATTGAGTAAACTTGTCACGTTGTTCCCCCTGGCACGGACCGTAAACATTAATCAATTTCCACCGATGCGCTGACTGAGTAGAAGTAAATTCTATGCCCAGAGCAAAGGGTTCTGATAAATAGACATCGCCTGAAAACATGCTACCATTCCAAATCGTTATTATGCCGCCCGAGGCTCCTTGCGATGGTATAAAAGCAAACTTATCAAAATGTCGAGGGCATAAACCTTTGAGCATAGCGGCATCAAAAGAAGGCATTTTGGACTCCTGGAGACAAATAACGGCGCAGCCACTAGCATTGGTCGCATTTGAAAGAGCGAAATGTTTATCGGGGGAATTAAGACCGCGAATATTCCAATAGATCACATTCCAACTCTGCAAAAGTACCATCGACTTAAGAAGCAAAAGAAAAGTAAGCACCTCAGATATATTAGGCGGAGGAGGTGGAGTCCTCGGGCCCCTTGGTGAGAGCTGCATCAGACAGCTCCTTAGCTGGGATGGCGCACAGTTGGGTACCCACTGCCTGCATAGTAGCAAGTGGAGTAGGAGGTGGGACTGCAAGATCTTGTGCGTCAGATGCATGTACTGCAGATGTGTGCTGTGAAGTGTTAGTTGCAGCTGAGGGGATCAGACGAGGTTTAACCTTGGACTTCGGCTGGCGAGAATCAGAAGGATGTGGGACCCTTAAGCCATCATACTTGGTGGATCTGTTGCTGCGTCGGAGATTGGCTGTATCAATGGGCACATACATCTTTCCTTTGCGGTGCTTCTGAGTGTTGGTGTTCATGGTGGAGCTCTCTAAAATCAAGATGGTCTCAGATAGCGCGCTGCTCAGCATATCCATTTCAGAAGAGAAGGATTCAGATATCACTTTAGTACTGGCGGGGGAGATCTGATCATCAGACTGAGCTGCGACAGGTTTGACAGTTTCTGTTATCTGAATACCTTCAGACTGCATAGCAGCAGGCTCAACAGAATCAGTTGGCTGAATATCGACCGCCTGTATCTCTCCAGGAGCTGGCAACTACAAAATCTTAGGCTGGGCAGAGAGCTCATTCAGCTCAGTGAGGACCACAGAAGAGCCAGTGGTTGTGTTGGGCACTTGCTTGAACTGCAACCCACCCGAGTTGACAGAAACCTGAACTTCCACCTATAAGTTGGATCTCAGACCGTAGCCACTGCTCCAGGGGCCCCAGGTGGCCCAACCGGACGAATTGCGGAGAACAGAGCATTGTTGAGTAGTTGGCGAGGAGTTGGGTTAGCAAGTAAGAGATTCATGAGCATTTCTCCATGGGTGGAGAGTCCAAAGCATTTTAACAGTGACAGTAAGAGATTCTTCAGACAACACTGGCACCGTCTCCTGATGGGCTGGGTTGTCCACAATCACCAAGGCAAAAGCAGACTCCGAGTGATCCGAGCTGCCCTCATCAGAGACAATGATCGAGTCATTCCAAGCCTGAGTAGCACTGTCTTCCAGGTTTTTCTCAGGAACCAAAGCATGTTGCACTGTCATCCCCTGCGCGGCCAGCCAAGCTTGAAAGTTCATTAGGTATGGTGGCATTTGGACAACTGGTGGACCTGGTGGCGCCTACCATTCACCCCAACCATTGTTGCCTTGCTGACTACCATTGGCCGGAGTTGTATTCTGAACAAGCCAATTTTGCACTTGCTTTTGATAAAGATGCTCCGCAGTGAGCTCTGGACCGAACTAGGGATGCGGGTTGCCGTCTGGAGGAGGTGGTTCTTCACGTGCAGGTGGAACTTTAGGGAGGAGTGCCTTCCAATCATTGCTGTGCAAGATAGTGATTTGGACTGTCCAGCAGTCCCGTGCACCACCTAGTTGCCACACTACAAAGCTTTTAGGGACTAGCTGCAGACTGATAACTCTAGCTTTGATCAACGTAAACCTTCTATCCTTATGAGGGTTAAACCAAGACACCAAGGATCCAAATCCCCCGAAATACTTACTAATGTAGTAGTCTGTTTGATAGTCATAGGGGAAACCAAAACACATCAACCAAATCTCAGGACCGAAGGTAGTGGTGCGCCTATTGAGAGCCTCATAATGCGGCACAAAAGTAGTGAGCAGATCTTCTTCCTCTAATTCCAGAGGGGTGGCAACGGCAGTATCTATGAGGAGGGAATCTGCAAATCCAAAAATCCCAATACCCAGAGGATGATCACTAGATTCCATGGTGAAAAGTTGGGCTTCATGAAGCAAACCTTGGATAGCAGTGCGGATGGCGGCCCGGCAGTGCAGAGGAACATATTGACTGGTTTCAGCAATGGCAAGGTAGTCATGATTCAACGGAGGAATCAGGCTGACCAGCATCCCGCTCCGGATGATGCGATCAGCAGGCACTGGCCCGACGGCGAAGCCCGGCGGCAGGAATGGCACCGGGTTCAGGGGATAGTTCACCATCGTGGAGAGGGGGAGCGAGGGTGGGAGCAATGATGGTGACTGCGGTCGAGTGATAGAGCAGAGCGGGGGCGTATCAGTATTCGAGGCAGAAGTTGGAACGTGAGGGGTAGGAATGGAAAGAGTAGATTTTTTGGGCACCCATTTCCATTGCCTCGCTCTGCGGAGTTTAAGGCAAAATCGAGCCACGTTGCCATAGAAGCCGCAACTATTGCATCGGACGGTGGTCGAGTGTTTGGTAGTTGTGGAAGTGTTAGAAGTAATAGGCATTGAAAATCCTGGTTGATTGATATGATTCCCGATACTTGTGGATTTCAAGCTCAAATGGGATGGCGGATTAGCGCGTAATGGGCAGAGGGTTACCTTATGATCAGGTGCAGAACAATTAATGGAAATAATCCTGGCGTGGCAGGCAATCTTTTTGTGACCCCATTGTAGGCATCGTCCACACAGGTTTTCCCAATTAGCAGATAAATCTGAAATCTCCTCTTCTGTGTATGCGGCCTGGGCCAAGTCTGCCTTGTGTTGGGCCGAAAGAATCGGGGGCCAATGCTCATGGGCCGGTGCATATTTGAATGCCGAAGAGAGGAAACTTTGCGGGAGAGTGGGATATGCCACGTTGACTCTGCATTTAAAGGCGCCCAAATGGAGAAAGACTGGGATTTGTGATTCCTCTTATCTGGCTAATTGGAGAAATTTGTCCAATAAGGAAATAGGTGAACAGTTTCCAAAATTGTGGGTGTGGCACGAAAAGATCCAAAATTGAGTTGTTCTTCCTGATCAGGAAGAATGGCATGAACAATTGAATCCGGTTGTTGATCATTCCAAATAGCAGAGGTAGAAGCTTCACCTGAATCCTTATTGGAAAACCGCATAAAATTGAGCGGAACCAAATTAAACTTTGCAAGCTGCTGCATGGAGTTGGAGACAGACGTGGGGTTCGTAGAGCCCAACTTGGACTGAATAGCAATAGGTCTCCGACCAGTTAACTCTGGTAATTCCTCATCAGCATGCCAACAGGATGCAGCCACCGGAGCACAGTTAAAATGGCCATTGAATAAGTGAAAGTGGCAAACGAAATCAGGCCAAACCTGGTCCTTAAAACTGTATATGAAGTGACCAACTTTGTTATTAGCAATAGAAAACCGAAATTCTCGAGGAGAGATTTGGACCACGTTGAGACCAACACGATAGCCCCCAGTGCAGCATTGAAGAGCAATACCAACTAATTGGACTGCTCTCAGTAACCTTTCAGGACAGACAAACAAGGATACCGCGCATGCACGCACTGTTTGGATGATACTGACAATATATATTTGGATAATTGTAAGAAGAATGTATAACTGGGACATCATCGATTTCTTCCAAGTAGGTATCCTGTAAGAAAGAAAGGCAAGCATTTCAAAGGCGAGGAAGATCAACGGACGAATCCTCGCCACCGTACTGGTGATGATGTACATGATATGGTCAAGGATTTAAAGGTAATCTTTGGGAAGGGTCCTGACGGACAATCTGTTCCGAATGACGCTAACGGACGCGCACACATGTGGAAGAAGAAATCTATATTTTGGGACCTACCCTATTAGAAAGACCTAGAGGTCCGCTCTGCAATCGATGTGATTGACGTGATGAAGAATCTTTGCGTGACCCTGCTTGGCTTCTTGGGCGTGTATGGGAAGACAAAAGATACACTGGAGGCACGAGAGGACCAGCAACATATGCACGGAAAAGAGGGCATACATCAGGGTCATGCCAGCTACACTCTTACCGAAGAGAAGGAAATCTTCTTTGAATGCCTGCTTAGTATGAAGGTCCCGTCTGGCTTCTCGTCGAATATAAAGGGAATAATAAATATGGCAGTGAAAAAGTTCCAGAACCTAAAGTCTCATGACTGCCACGTGATTATGACGCAACTGCTTCTGGTTGCATTGACGGGCTTCTACTTGAAAATGTTTGATTAGCCATTGTGAAGCTATGTGCATTCCTCAATGCAATCTCCCAGAAGGTAATCAATCTAGAAATCATACCAAGGATAGAGAATTATTTGGTGCAATGTCTTGTCAGGTTTTAGTTGGTGTTCCCACCATCCTTCTTCAACATCATGATGCACGTCCTAGTTCACCTATGCGAAGAGATTGTCATTCTGGGTTCGTATTTCTACACAATATGTTCTCCTTTGAGAGGTTCATGGGAGTCTTAAAGAAATATGTTCATAACCGTGCTAGGCCTGAAGGAAGAATCTCCAAGGGCCATGAAAATGAGGAGGTCATTGAGTTTTGTGTTGACTTTATTCCTGACCTTAAGCCGATTGGTGTTCCTGAATCGTGGCATCAGGGCAAACTGGGTGGAAATGGCACGCTAGGACAGAAACAAATAATATCTATGGATGGGCAGTCTCTCACTCAAGCACACTACACAGTTCTAAAAAATTCCACTTTGGTGGCTCCGTATATCGAGGAACACAAGAATATTCTATGCTCCAAACACCCAGAGCAGTCTGATGAGTGGATTACACATGAACAAATGGGAACTTTCGTCAGCTGGTTACAGACGCGCGCCATGCTTGACGACGCTGTTGAAGACGACCTGTACTTGCTGTCCTAGTTACCATCTTCGAATATAATGACTTTCAAATGGACGACATAGATGGGAATACATTTTACACGATTTCCCAAGATAAGAAGAGCACCAACCAAGCAGTGGTGTCCTCTTTGATGCAGCAACCAAGAGGGAAAGGACACATATTATGGTTACATAGAGGAGATATGGGAACATGACTATGGACGTGGTTTGAAGGTCCTTTGTTTCGGTGCAAATGGGTCAATCTGACACGAGACGGGGTAACGGAAGACCGCAGTACGGAATGATAACAGTCGATCTCAACAATCTTGCGTATGCAGACGAACCATTAGTCCAAGCCAATGATGTGGCATGGGTTTTCTATGTGAAGGACATGTCTACCACGCCGAGAAAAAGAAAATATAAGGAAGCGAATACATCATACGATGAGACAAAGCGCCACATAGTTCTTTCGGGGAAAAGAAACATTGTGGAAGTGGATGACAAGACTGACATGTTAGAAGATTGTGAAAAGTTTCATGAAATTGCTACCTTCACAGTGAATATTGACCCGAGCATCAGGTTGAATGATGAAGATTGTCCATGGTTACGGCACAAAGGGACACAAAGGAAGAAAAAGTTTCACAACCAAAGATCCCACTCTGGGATATGACTGGCTTCACTGTCATCACTTTCTTCTCTAGTGAGTTTCCGGACTTATATATCTGGAGAGTCCAACTTTGGACAAACCGTTGGGAATCTTTGTAATAGTTAGGGTGTTTATGTGTTTTGGCATTTGAAACGTGTACTTTTGTGCTTCGGACAAACGCCATCAGTTTTCAACCCTTTCTAACTTCATTTGCTATTTTTCAGCTCATTTACTGTTTTTTTGAGATAAATGACCCTGAAATTGAAAAGCACTACAAAATGAACTCTGAAAATGTTGAAAGTTGGCATGGTATCAACATTTCACCCACATGGCATGTGCTAAAAAGTTGAGAGGGTTACGGCAAAAACAGGATGCACTTCGTGTACAAAATGGACAATCTCTTTTTCGAAGTATTAGGTTTCAGATGAAAACTCATCTGCTACAAAGGCATTTCATTTTTTAACTTATTTCAAATCCAGACTTTTTGTGCGTTCAGTATGCACCATTGAAAGCCCCGTCATCAATTTTCAACCCTTTCTGACTTCATTTGCTATTTTTCATGCATTTACTAATTTTTTGAGCTAAATGACCCTGAAATTGAAAAGCACTACAAATGAACTCTGAAAAGGTTGAAAGTTGCCATGGTATCATCATTTCACCCACATAGCATGTGCTAAAAATTTGAGAGGGTTACGACAAAATTAGGATGCACGTCGTGTACAAAATGGACAATCTGTTTCGAACTATCAGGGTTTCAGACGAAAACTCATCTGTTACAAAGGCATTTCATTTTTTAAACTTATTTCAACTCCAGACTTTTTGTCCATTCAGTATGCACCATTCCAAGCCACGTTATCAATTTTAAATCCTTTCTAACTTCATTTGCTATTTTTCATGCATTTACTGATTTTTTGAGCTGAACGACCCTGAAATTGAAAAGTACTACAAATGAACTCTAAAAAGGTTGTAAGTTGACATGGTATCATCATTTCACCCACAGAGCATATGCTAAAAAGATGAGAGGGTTATGGCAAAAACATGATGCACTTCGTGTACGAAATGGACAATCTCTTTCGAAGTATATATCAGGGTTTGGGACGAAAACTCATCTCATACAAAAAAATACACTTCCGTGATGATACGTATTTGTCACAGTAGGTCACATTTTCTGTCATGCATGTACATCCTTGATGATTTTATAACAGAATCAAGATAGTCATACCTATGCTGTCGTAGAAGTGTTCCATGACATTACCAAAATTATCATCACGAAAGTGTCCACTTCCATGACGATAAACCGCACGTCATAGAAGTGCTTTCGTCAAGGGTGACCGACACATGACATCCACCATAACGGGTCGTTGTTAAGCTATCGGGTTCTGGTTTGGATCTGATAACCTGTTAACAGCCTGGACCAATGGGGATTTTCCATGTGTAAAATTCTCATTGGTCGGAGCAAACACGTGTTGGCTCACTGCTACGACAAATGTCATCCACTCATTGGATAGGAGGCGCCTATGATAGGTCGACACATGGCACGGCCCAAAGTGGCCCATTCCGGTGAAAGGCTGGCTGTCGGTGTCAAAACCGGCGGATCTCGGGTAGGGGGTCCCGAACTGTGCGTCTAAGGTCGACGGTAACAGGAGAAGGGGGACACGATGTTTACCCATGTTCGGGCCCTCTCTATGGAGGTAATACCCTACTTCCTGCTTGATTGATCCTGATGAATATGAGTATTACAAGAGTTGATCGACCACGAGACCGTAATGGCTAAACCCTAGAAGTCTAGCATGTATGACTATGGTAATGAGTATTCGGTCCTATAGAACTAACCCCCCGGTTTATATAGACACCGGAGGGATCTTGGGTTACATAGAGTCGGTTACATAGAAAGGAATTTGTTTAGTTGATCGCCAAGCTTGCCTTCCACGCCAAGAAGAGTCCTATCCGGACACGGGTATAGTCTTCCGCCTTCACGTCTTCACAGCCCACCAGTCCGGCCCAGTGATAATAGGCCAAACGCCCGAGGACCCCATAGTCCAGTACTCCCTTAGTAGCCCCTGAACCTGGCTTCAACGATGAGGAGTCCGGCGCGCAGATTGCATTCAGCATTACAAGGCGGGTTCCCCTTTTCGACCTCCAAGATAGTCCTCGGATGCAATGATAGTATCCGGACCTGTATACACAACTGCAAAAGATATAATATTTCACAAGTCCAATCCGCTGACAACTTTTTGGTGATATAACATCACGCCTGCTCGGTCATTATTTTCGAACCGTTAGCCAGCCCATCGTCCCACGTCCCGAGACCTGGTTCCTTGGCATGTCCTGTACAAGCAGAGATCGTGTCTCCCCTTTTTAAGGGATTCTTATCATCCCAGACGTGGGTAACCCAACCGTTGCTTGGGTACAACTCCTTGGGAATATGCAAGTTTTGTGGTCTAGGAGGAGACGCTCGATATTCGTGGCCTTTTATATAGGGGTACAAACCCGTCTTTTCCTTTCACCCGGGTTTCAATCGCCACTAGCTCCAATCATGTCCGGATCCGGCTGTCAAGGCCGGTGGGTGGCTTCTTCTATCACAGAGGCAGATATTGCAAAGTTTTGAGCAGCGAGATATCTGACCATAGAAATCCTTCATCGGCTTCCTACCGAGGAGCAGGTTATTCCCACCACCAGATCCGGCGAGAGGTTTGTGTTTGCATCCCACTTCCTCCGTGGGTTAGCGTTTGCACTTAACCCCTTCGTCCGAGGGCTCATGTTCTATTATGGGCTAGATTTCCACGATCTGGCCCCAGACTCTATTATTCTCATCTCGGCGTTTATCGTCACGTGTGAAGCCTTCCTCTGAACTCCTCCGCACTTCGGCTTGTGGCTCAAGACCTTCGATGTGAAGCCGCAAGCGACAGACGGGGAACAGGTAGATTGCGGTGGTGCCATAGTGAAGAAGTTTGCTAGCGCTGTTTGGCTAGAGGGATCCTTTGCCAAATCTTCCGATTTATGGCAGCAGGGGTGGTTCTATATCAACGAGCCCCGTGGCTCCAAGTGGGTAGTTGTGCCCGCATTTTGATCCAGCCCCCCAATTTAGCTTGCATCATGGATTAATAAGGGGTTGGACTGGGGATCAATGGAGGAGGTGCGAACTTTGCAAAGTCGCATCTGAAGCCTTATTGAGAGGGACATCAATATCGTCAACGTTGTTCAAGTGATGCTAGTCCGCCGGACCCTGCCATCCCAGCGACGGCCTCTCCGCATGTGGGAGTTCAATCCAGAAGGGTCGCGGACTCTTCAGCATTTCTTCGGCACTACGCACGAAGCAATGTGGAGATTATTTTTCGGGATACAAAAGCAATGGCCGGACGCCACCGAAGATATCGGCTTAGACTGCAACCATCCGGACACCCCGGTAAGTACTCGTTCGCCGAATACCTCATAATCAGACACTCAGTGCTACTGACCGAATCATCCTTTTTCAGGGCTTGATAAAGAAAGTGGAACGGAACAGGTGTCCTGAAGACCCAGCTAATCCTTTGTTACCAAGGATGCTGGCCTCGGCACCATGCCAGGCGCCGGCAAGGGACGGTAAAGAGGAGAGTAAGAAGACCCGAGATGACCTTTATTCCGGAGGTAAGTCGGATACTGAGTCTGGAGAAATCGACCTTTCCTTGCCCAAAGAAAAAGGAGAAAGAGGACCCAGTATCCCTTCTCCGAGCAGGAGGAAAAGGGCCGCCTCCGAAGGTCGGGAGGGACGGTCTCCTAAGAGGGGCAAGATGCCACCGTCGAGCGACTTGGGTTTGGAAAGCGATGCTGTCGAACAGCTCCAACATGGGGACAAGCCGTCGACCAAACCGTAAGTGAATCTGGGGTACTTTGATAGTGTCCCGCTCCTTTGTCATTACCGAAGACATACGTAACGTGTCCATACATTTTTACAGGTCGGCACAGAGTTACTCTGGGCAATCCTCTTCTTCGGGAGGTCTCCTCCCAGAGATGATGGAGAGCGAGACGCCTCCCCCAACCTCCTCGCCCAATAAGGCGGACGACTCCGAAGTGTCATCACAGAGGGTTTTTCTTGATCAACAAGCTACGCTGGGGATAAAAGAGGCAGTACTCGAAGGTGGATCTCCGACCGTCCATGATTATGGGGCTGATAATAAAGGCCCAGGGCTGTCTGACGCGCAGCCGACGGTGATTCCGGAGACGGGTGAACGGATTCCTTCAAAGGATGGATGTGCTCGTAGAGCGGCTTCTGCAAACCCGGAGGCTCCGGATATATTGCAAGATATGTTGCGAAAAGCATCTGTCTCGGAGGACCAGCGTTTCTTGATGGGTATAGTGGTTGAGAAGGTTCTGTCCGCGAAGAGCGGATTGAATGAAGCCTTCATGAGCCTGCTAAAAGGCTTCGAGGTTAGTGATATAATGTTTTCAGCTATGTTTTGCTTGCAAAGATGCACCTGTGTATAGGTAGTAGCCGATGAGTCTCGGGTCGGCTTCCACTGGGAAGCGAACAGACGATCGAAAATAATTACTCACGGACTTATTCTGATGAACTTGAACACATGCTGCTTCCCCGTTGGCTACTTCCCGGGCTATGGATATTGCTGAACTCCAGCGGAAGCTTGACGTAGCAGGGGATGACCTTGCGTTAATCAACATGCGTCTTGACGAGTCGCAAGGTATGTATTCGGGGCAATCCCCATACCTTTTTGCGGTATAAGCATGATGCTGAAATTTGTATGTTGGAATATGCGTGGCTGCAGATGGTGCTGCCGCCATTGAAGTACTTCGAGCGAAGCTGGCTCGGGCCAAGGAGCAGGCTCGATGTAGCAATGGGGCTGCCGAAAAGGCATGGGCTGAGTTGAAAGCCGAACAAGCTACACAGCGCCAACACGAGGAGAAGATGTCCACAATGGCGCTTGAACTGGAAAATGCTACTAGCCGTTGTGAATTTCGGGAGAAGGAGAATGAAGCCAAAATGGCTGAACTGAACAAGGCCTTACAAGAGGCGAGAGAGGCGCGGTCAGAATCCAGAGCGGCCCGTGAGGAGAACCGGCAAGCTGGGGAGATTGCGGCAGGGAAACCCTTTCTGCTATAGACCAAGTTCGGTGATCCAAACTATGCTCAGTTTGACCGAGTGTGGAGTTCTCCGGACGAGCTTTTAGACTTGTCGAAGAGTTCTTCCGATGCGGTGCAGTATTATCATGTGCGAGAGGGGTACGCAACGGAGAGGCTTTTCTGGTCACAGCTTGGCGCATCAAAGCGCCCTCTATTGCTGAATGAACAGATGTCCCAATGGGCCGAGCTTCATAGGATATCTGGCGCTGCCATGAAGAATGTCGTAGTCCTATTGTGGCCAACTGAGCCAGTTCTGAATAGCTACTTTGGTTTGGTGCAAAGGCTTGTTGACACGGTGCCGCGTATCAACGCTGTGAAGCGGTCGACGTGCATTGAGGGTGCACGGATGGCTTGTGCACGAGTAAAAACATTCTGGGGGAAGATGAAGGCCATCGATGTTGCGACGAAGAGTCCACCCAAGGGCAAGGACCGTCCAGAATCGGAGCATTATTTTGAGGACGTCCTAGAGGCTGCCCGCATGATAGAGGGTCAGTGATCAAAAGACATAATGTTCGAGTGAAGTGTATGAGAATTGTAAAAGACAATTTTATAGTTTAATCTATTTTTATGTTTTGCTCGAAAGCTCGTATTCCTCCTGTGCGGCCATTTTAATATAATCTGAAAGTCTTCCAGTCGTCGGCTTTAGCCCCCTCGTAGGAAGTACGGGGGTGTTCGGGAAAGCATTTGATCACTCTTTATCCAACGTCTTGGTCCATGAAGGAGGTGATAATGCGGCGAACCAGGCAATCAGACTATTGGGCGTTAACACTTTCATTTAGCCATAGGAGTTTTTTGGTGGGGCTACGACATAGCCCCTTGTATGTATGCGGCGTATTATGATATGGTGCCTTACATATTTGATCTGAAAAAGATCCCTCGTGTGACACGGAGAATCGCTGAAGATTCCAATAAGTCGTCAAGTGGTTGACCAGCTCTCACCACATCATGACAGTCAGTTTTCTACTTTCTCTACTGAGGTGCTCATCCGGTTTAGACCAGGGCACAATCGCAGTAGTTCTCCCTTTACTACCCTAGCCGATGGGGCGGAACGTAGGGTAGCAAGCACAGGAGCCGGGCAACCCATCTATTGACCCAAGACAATGATTCGGAGCTGATGCATATAAGGCCAAACTTGCGACGCCGAAGTACGCTATAGAGCTGTTCGGACTTTTGCTGGCAACTCATTTGTTCCCATACCGAGCCCCTGGCAGGTTTGCTAAGGTATATCTGTGAAATAACCATAGGAGCCATATTCATTGGTGAAACAACACAGATGATTAGTTTGGATACTTTTTACCGGGACTTGAGCAATATGCCAATGATTACTTTATATATATGGGTCAATTCCACTTTCCCCCCTAACTTTGTTCCGACCTCATCTTTACCCCTAAATAAAAATAGTGCTCAACTTTGCCCCTCTTCCGTTAGGTGCGCTTATAGAAATGCCCTTCCGTACATTTTCCAACCAGTCAAAGGCCTTTGATCGTTAGATTTTTCTACACACGCACTTAACGGTCAAATGAATTTGACTGGACGGAAAATGTACGAAAGGGTATTTCTATAAGCGCACTTAACGGAAGAGGGGTAAAGTTCAGTGCTGTTTTTATTTAGGGGTAAAGATGAGGTCGGGACAAAGTTAGGGGAAAAAATGTAAATCTCCCTATATATATAGACCACCACCCCGGCTATTTGACATGCTCGGGGTCGGAGGCGGAGGAGGAGGCATAGTACAGGCTTGAAATAAAGAGTGCGGTCTACAAAAAGTTATTTTGGACCTCCTGCCGCACGTCTGCGCCGCCTGTCCTCGGCAAGGGGAATCCTTGATGGAAATAGCCCTTGACGAGATTGTAAGGATCCGAACTCCGATAGAGTCAGTTTTAGATGTTTGCCCTATCTGTCACATGTTTTCAAGAGATAGAGAAAGAGGAAAAAAAGAAAATAGATAAATAGTATTACGGGAATGCTTGCAGGCTTGTCCATAGTATGCTTCCACCAATGCCCATGGTATCCCTAGTGCGTAGTGATGTACACACGGTACCCATTTTGTGGGTGTACGAGGTGGGCGGCGGAAGCCGGACTGCTATTTCCGCTCCGGGAGTAATCGATCCTCGGGTGGAAACTGCTTATGACCCCCGGTGTTTCGTTGGTGAACCTCTGCTTCGTCCCTGTCACCGAGTGGCCTCCTCCCCTTGTGTTCGGCGTTGATCTTGCCGGCCTGCTTAAATACCCAGCAGTTTCTATTAGTATGATTAGCTGGTTTATCGGGGTGTCCGTGAATCTGGCAGGGTCGGTCAAATATCCTGCCAAGGTTGGATGGTTCATCTCGGTTCGCCTTGAATGGCTTCTTCCGTTGACCGGTCTTGGGACTGCTGAATCCGGCATTGACCGTTGTGTCGCGTGATCTTTCATTATCACTGCGACTGTTGTTTTTGCTTTGTCGTGGCTTGCCGTTGCCGTCTCGGATGTTGGATGTGCCCGGGTCGCTGGCGCTGTTGCTTCTACGAGCGAGCCAGCTATCTTCTCCCGCGCAAAAGCGGGCCATTAGAGCAGTGAGGGTTGTCATGGATTTAGGTCCTTCTTGTCTGAGGTGGCGTGCAAGCCATTCGTCCCGGATGCTGTGTCTGAAGGCTGCATTGGCATCCGCGTCCGGACAGTCCATGATTTGGTTCTTTTTGACTAAGAACGAGTCCAGAGCTTCCTGGCAGACTCTCCGGGCTGCTGGACAATGTGACTTAGGTCATTGGCATCCGGTGGCCGGACGTATGTTCCTTGGAAATTGTCAAGGAAGGCTTCTTCCAAGTCTTCCCAGCTGCCTATGGAGTTTTCAGGCAGGCTGTTTAGCCAGTGCCGAGCTGGCCCTTTTAGCTTTAGTGGGAGGTATTTAATGGCGTCGAGGTCATCTCCACGAGCCATATGGATGTGGACGATAAAATCTTCTATCCACACCGCGGGATCGGTTGTTCCATCGTATGATTCGATATTGACGGTTTTGAATCCTTCAGGGAATTCATGATCCATTACTTCATCAGTGAAGCAAAGAGGGTGTGCGGCGCCTCTATGTAGGGCCACACTGCGACATAACTCCGGAGGAGTCTGTTTTCCGTTTTCGGCTCGGGCGTGACTAGGTTTGTCACGTCCGAATAGGTAGCCATCGTCGCGTGTCGAGGTATACCCTCGTGATCCATAGATCAATTTTGCGAGTCCTGCTCTACTATCCAAGTCCCGTTGAAGGTCGTCTGTACAACCATAAGTTGTGTTATTCTTGCCTTTACGGCGAGGTGGGGCGGTCCGGTGTTCGGCTTGAGTTGCCTCTTTACCTGGACAGAGTTGTCGGCGACCTGCCACATTGTGTGATGATGGTACGGGCCCCAACGCCTCGTCATCGAGCTGAGGTAGCAATCTATGCTTCGGGTAGCTTTTAGCTGGGCCAATAAGGCCGTATTCTTCGGAGGCTAGGACTTCGATCCATCTATCGTTGAGTAGGTCTTGGTCAGCTTGAAGCTGCTGCTGCTTCTTTTTCAGGCTCCTTACAGTGGCTATTAGCCTACGCTTGAAGCGCTCCTGCTCGAGGGGTTCCTCGGGTACGATGAAGTCTTTGTCGCCGAGGCTTACTTCATCTTCGGAGAGTGGAAGGTAGTTGTCGTCCTCTGAATTGTCGATGGGCAGGGCCTGTTCGTCGGGGCTGGCTTGCCCATTTTCTTGTTCCTTGTCGGTGTCAAAACCGGCAGATCTCAGGTAGGGGGTCCCGAACTGTGCGTCTAGGCGGATGGTAACAGGAGACAAGGGACACGATGTTTTTACCCAGGTTCGGGCCCTCTCGATGGAGGTAAAACCCTACTCCTGCTTGATTAATATTGATGATATGGGTAGTACAAGAGTTGATCTACCATGAGATCTGAGAGGCTAAACCCTAGAAGCTAGCCTATGGTATGATTGTATGTTGTCCTACGAACTAAAACCCTCTGGTTTATATAGACACCGAAGAGGGCTAGGTTTACACAGAGTCGGTTACAATGGGAGGAGATCTAAATATCCGTATTGCCAAGCTTGCCTTCTACGCCAAGGAAAGTCCCATCCGGACACGGGACGAAGTCTTCAATCTTGTATCTTCATAGTCCAACAGTCCGGCCAAAGGTTATAGTCCGGCTATCTGGACACCCCCTAATCCAGGACTCCCTCAGTAGCCCCTGAACCAGGCTTTCAATGACGACGAGTCCGATGCGCAGATTGTCTTCGGTATTGCAAGGAGGGTTCCTCCTCTGAATACTCCATAGAAGATGCTTTGAACACGAGGATCGTGTCCGGCTCAGCAAAACAAGTTCCACATACCACCGTAGAGAGACTAATATTTTCACAAATCTAATCTGTTGACGTATTCTGCGGTTTGCTTCGCACGTCTTGTCAAAGCAGAGATCGTGTCCCCTTATCACGGGATTCTCATCAATACGGGCGTGGGTAACCCAACCACGCCATTGATTACGGCGCTTGGGGGATAAGCGAGTTTTACTAGGCTGGTGGGGACGCATAGTTTCGTCCGCCCATATAAAGGGATAAGGATTCACCTTTTCATCCACGCCTTCTTCCTCCCTTGCTCATCCATTCTCGCACACTCGAGCTCCAGCGCCCAAGTCCGCATTTCCCACCTCAACCTTCTCCAACCATGTCTGGAGCGGGAGGCAGGTGGATGGTGTCCTCCGTCACGGAGGGACACATCAAGAAGTTGAGGAGAGACGGATACTTGTCCGACGACATCGCGCACCGGCTCCCGGATGAGGGACAGCTGATCCCCACCCCCAGGCCCCATGAGAGGGTAGTGTTCCTTACCCATTTCCTCCATGGATTGGGATTCCCTCTTCACCGATTCGTCCGGGGGCTCATGTTCTACTACGGCCTGGATTTCCACGATCTGGCCCCGAACTTCATCCTCAACATCTCGGCGTTTATCGTGTCGTGTGCGAGGCTTTCCTCCGCATCAAGCCCACTCCGGCTTATGGCTGAAGACCTTCAATGTCAAGCCGAAGGAAGTGCACGGCCGCTAGGCAGAGTGCGGAGGCGCCATGGTGGGCAAGATGCCCAATGTCACATGGCCCAAGGGCTCCTCCGTGGAGACCGTAAAGGGGTGGCAATCGGGGTGGTTCTACATCACCGAGTTGTGCGACCATGAATGGGCAGCGACCCCCAAGTTCCAATCAGGCATCCCCATGCGGCTCACCTCCTGGCAATAGAAGGGCCTGTCCTGTGGTAGTTCGGGAGAACTGACCGGACTCCAAACCTGTATCCAAAACATGGTGAGCAAGAAGCTCAAACTCGTCAACGTAGTCCAAGTCATGCTCATCCGCCGGATCCGCCCATGTCAACGACGGGCTTTCAATTTGTGGGAGTTCGACCCGGCCCAGCACCAAACTCTGAACAGGCTCTTCGACACAACGTACGAGGATGCCTGGAAGGTGCTATTAAAGGGGGCCGAGGTTCCCCCTTCTGCTTCCGAGGATCGCGGATTCTGCATGAAGCGCCAAGCCAGCGCGGTAAGCTGTTTTACCTATTGCAGGATACTCATTTTTCATAGATCGACTCCTTGTGGGATCTATGCTCCCGTACCTTTGACAGGACTGGCAGGAGACGGCCGGATAGATCGACTGTCCGGCTCCTTTGCCAGAAGGCCCAGCAGACGCCCGTTTGGCGGAGCTACTGGTTCTGGCACCTTACGTGGAGCCAGAGAAGAAGGCCAAGAAGAAGGCCACGAGAACCCGAAAGAGTTCCCCACGCCGGGTGGTGTCGGACTCATCGTCCGATGACTCCGAGGCGCACTCCTCCCACGAAGATGAGGAGGAGGAAAAAGAGGCTTCGCCCCCTCTAGTGGGGGGAGAAAAGAAAAGGAAGGCCGCCCCAACTGGGGAGGCCGGAGGGTCCGAGAAGGGCAGAACCCTTCCTCCGGACCACTCCGCCAACGCCGCCGACAGCGAGGAGGAGTGGCCGCCCAGGGCCAAGCCCCTGGCGAAGTCGTTAGTTTTCGGACACCAGAGTGACTCGTAGCGTTCCTTTATTGCACAGCTTCTCCTAACGCCGAAAATAATCATGTAGTCCGCCCTGAGCCCAAGTCGACATATCGTCGACTGGTTCCTTGGATCCGTCGGATGTGAATAGCTTTTCACTTCTGACCGCTTCCTCCCCTCGCCCTACGGACAACGCCGAGGTTTTGTCCCAAAAGGTTCCAAACCAAGGGGAGGCGGTCCTCGAGGCGCCGCAAGGCGACCTTCCGGACTGCGGGCAAAAAAGGAGCAAGGCTCCCAAGGGCTCCAAGTCCGGTCCTGGGCTGAACACTGCGCCCAAACCTTTAGTGGTTCCGGACTCCGGTAGGCGGCCCCCACTAAGAAGGGCAAGCCTACCGCGCCAGTGACCTCCGTCCAACCAGAGGCACCGGATAACTTGCTGGAGGTGCTTAACGGCACCTCCATCGACGAGGAGCACCGCACTATTATGAGTTCGGTGATCCAGAAAGTTCAGTCCAGCGAAAGCGGGCTGATTGAAGCCTGTGCCAGCCTTCTAACAGGCTTTGAGGTACGTAAAAGATATATGAAAATATTACCACATAGACAGTAGCCCCTGATGCTCTGTTTGGTGTTCACAAAGAAAAGCCGAATAGAGGATCTAATAGTAAACGCAGCAGTCTAACATAAATATGTCAATATGGGAATGCAGGCTACGCAGCTGACCTCTGCCGCACTGACGGCGCAGGTCGATGCGTTGAAGCTGAGCCTCGAGCAGTCCGAGAAAGAGCTCCGCCTTGCCAAGAGGCAGCTCGAGGAGAAAGAAGGTAAGTAATACCTTGTGTAAGTATATACTAAAAAGATGTGGTTGCAAAAAATGACAGGATCATCATGACTATGGCAGGGGCCACTACCAAGGTGGCCACCCTGAAGCAAGCGATGTCCGAGGCCGAAGAGAAAGCGGCCACGGAGCGCACCGAGCGGGGAAAACAGGAGGCGCGGGTGGAGGAGGTGCAGCAAGACCTCCAAGCTCTCGTGAAAAAACATGAGAGTTTGGAGCTTGACTCAAAGACGCGAGAGTCCGAGCTCGCGGCGGCCCTCGAAAGCGCCAAGTCTGCCAAGGCCGAAGCCCAAAAAGCCCTCCAGGAAATTGAGGCGATGAAGAAGATAGCGGCGGGTAAGGCATTCATTATGCAAAGAAAACACGTGAAAGTGAATTACTTCTTACTTACCCGAGTCCGGAGCTCTCCAGGAGCGTTCGAAGATTTGCCCCGCAGCGTGTCAGATGCCACCACCTACTACCGGGCCGAGGAAGGGAGCTCGACGGAGAAGGTGTTCTCGTCTCAGTATGCTAAGGCCGGACACCTGGTGCCCTTGAGCGACCCGCTGAAGCAAATGGTCGAGCTCCATAGGGTGGCCGAACAGGCCATGAAAGGTCTTATAGTCCGGCTGTGGCCTGTAGAGGCCGTGCCTGGGAGCTACTTTGGGCTGGTGAGGCGGCTGGCGGATGCCTGTATATGGCTTGAAGTCATCAAGCGCTCCGTATGCATCAAGGGCGCCCGCAGGGCGCTTGCCCGTGTTAAATTACACTGGGGCAAGATGGATGCTGAGAAGCTGGTGAAGGACGGGCCACCGCAGGGCAAGGAGCATCACAACCCCGAGATGTACTATGAGGGTGTCCTGAAGGGTGCCCGCCATATGGCGGATGAATGTTCCAAGGATGTAATTTTTGAGTGAACTCGTATTTGTGATCCTGTACGCTGAAAACTTTTTTCATATGCTCTATGCAACACTTGTTTGATTTTAAATTATTACCTTCTGTGCGGCCGTTTATTAAATCTGAGAGATGGCGAGTCGTCAGCTTCTGCCCCCATGCCACGAGTGCTGGGGTGTTCGCGATAAACCTGAGCACTCTTTTTCCCATTCTTGGGTCCATCGAGGGAGGTGCTCAGCACAACGAACAAGGCAATCGGACTATAATGCATTAGCACTCTCACTTAGCCAGAGAATTCTATAATTTTAAATTTTGGCGAAGCCCCTAGTGTTCGGAAGATCGAGTTCGGGGTGCTATACACGCCTAGGCCGGACAAAGCCGACTCCTCGCCTTAAGCGGCATAAGTCTTTAGGGACTCGAAAACCTCTCGAACAGCGACCAACTCTAGCCCTATCATGACAGTCAGTTTTAGCTTTCTCTACTAAGGTGCTTAGCCCAGCTGAACCGGGGCACAATCGCAGTAGTTCTCCCAGTGCTACCTTAGCCGATATAGCGGAACATAAGGTACCAAAACATGGGAGCCACACAAACCCAACTATTGACCAAAGACATGATTCGGAGCTGATGCATATAATGCTATAAGTTCGGAGTGCTGCACTTGTGAAAGTGTTCGGACTTCTCACGCCGTGTTACGGGGTGCTAGAGCCCCTAGCGTATTGGATGTACCAAAGTGTACGGATGCTAAATGTTGTGACTGAACATATTTACGTAAAAAGGTAGTGAATAGGGAATGCAATAATAGACTGAAGCTAAGCATTGTTTATTCGAAAAAGATGCATTGAAGGCAGAACGATACAAGTAGTGCGATAAGCAAGAGGTGGGACTATCTAACATGTCTCCTCCGAGGGTAAGCTACGGAATAGTAGTGAAAGCAGGTATTTTGCTCGTTATAGAGACCACCTGAGAGTTCCATGATGCGACGTAGCCTTCGGCCCCCCTGGTCCTTGCATCGTGTGTTTGGTGATTACATTGCCGGACAGGGCTTCCAGAGAATAAAGTCCTGGGAGAGAGAAAAAATAACAAAGTAGGGAGCCCCTGGTGCGGTTGAGCCGCGCTTCGGGGCGTGTCGTAGTCGTGCCCCTCCCCTGTGCCCATGGTATTTTTAATGCGTAATTGTGTACGCGTGGCACGTGTGCCGCCATTGGGATGGGGCTGGGGTAGGGGCCGTATTGCTATACGAGCTCAGAACGTGCCAGGCGGTCCTGTTGCAGATTACTTAGGGCACGCTTGACGGTGTATGGACGTCTGATCGCCGGACTGGAGAATTGCCTTGATAGGATGCTTTGCACTTCTGCTGCGAGGGCCACAGTGTGCTCTTCCGTTCGAAGCGAGCGCTCTGTATTTCCATTGACTGTGATGACCCCTCGAGGTCCTGGCATCTTAAGCTTGAGGTACGCATAGTGCGGTACCTCATTGAATTTTGCAAATGCGGTTCGCCCGAGCAGTGCATGGTAGCCACTGCGGAACGGGACTATATCAAAGATTAATTCCTCGCTCCGGAAATTATCCGGGGATCCGAAGACCACTTCCAGTGTGACTGGGCCTGTGCAATGGGCCTCTACACCTGGGATGACGCCTTTAAAGGTTGCTTTTGTGGGTTTAATCCTTGAGGTATCTATGTCCATTTTGCGCACCGTATCCTGGTAAAGCAGGTTTAGGCTGCCGCCGCCGTCCGTAAGGACTCGAGTGAGGTGAAATCCATCAATGATTGGGTCTAGGACCAATGCGGCAAATCCACCATGGCGGATACTAGTGGGGTGGTCCCTGCGATCGAAAGTGATCGGACAGGAGGACCATGGGTTAAACTTTGGGGCGACCGGCTCCAACGTGTAGACGCCCCATAACGCACGCTTCCGCTCCCTCTTGGGGATGTGGGTTGCGTATATCATGTTCACCGTCCGCACTTGTGGGGGGAAACCCTTCTGTCCTCTATTGTTCGGCGGCCGGGGCTCCTCCTCGTCGTCGCAATGTAGCCCCTTGTCTTTTTGTTCGACATTTAATTTGCCGGCCTGCTTGAACACCCAACAATCCCTGTTGGTGTGGTTGGCTGGCTTGTCGGGGGTGCCATGTATCTGACACGAGCGATCGAGTATATGGTCCAAACAGGATGGGCCCGGAGTGCTTCTTTTGAATGGCTTTTTCCACTGACCGGGCTTAGAGCCTCTGAATCCGGCATTAACTGCCGTGTCCTCTGTATTGTCGCTGTTAATGTGGCGCTTGTGCTTGTTGCGACATGACCTGCCATTGCTGTCCTTGGTATCCGAATTACCAGGGCTCTTTGACATGTTATTGCTGCGAGCCAGCCAGCTGTCTTCTCCCGCACAAAGCGGGTCATGAGTGTCGTTAGGGATGCCATCGATTTCGGATTTTCTTGTCCAAGGTGCCAGGCAAGCCATTCGTCGCGGATGTTATATTTGAAGGCCGCTAGGGCCTCTGCATCCGGACAGTCGACGATTTGATTTTTCTTGGTTAGGAACCGTGTCTAGAACTGTCTGGCCGATTCCTTTGGCTGCTGAATTATGTGGCTCAGGTCATCGGCGTCTGGTGGTCGCACATAGGTGCCCTGGAAGTTGTCGAGGTATGCGGCTTCCAGGTCTTCCCAACACCCAATGGATTCTGCTGGCAAGCTGTTGAGCCAATGCCAGGCTGGTCCTTTAAGGTTGAGTGGGAGGTATTTGATGGCGTGTAGATCGTCGCCACGGGCCATGTGGATATGAAGGAGATAGTCTTCAATCCATACCGCAGGATCTGTCGTACCATCGTATGATTCAATATTCACGGGTTTGAAACCCTCTGGGATTTGATGATCCATTACTTCATCTGCGAAGCATAGCGGGTGTCCGGCGCCTCTGTATTGGGCTATATCACGACGCAGCTCGAATGAGCTTTGTCTATTGTGTTCGGCCCGGCCGGATTTACTTTTAATGTATCCGGCGTGATGGCTATCGTCTCGTGTCGTGGGGCGCCCACGCGATCCGTAGATCGATCTTGTTTGCCTTGCTTTGTCCTCCAATATATCTCGCAGGTCTAACGCATTTCCCCGTGTCTTGGTGTTTTTTGAGTAACGCCGGGGTGCCGCTGGGGATGTGGGTTTAGATGCTTCCTCCTCTAATCGGGGTAGCAACCTGCACTTTGGGTAGCTCTTCGAGGGGCGTTCGAGTTCGTATTCCTCAGCCGCAAGGACTTCAGTCCATCTGTCGGCTAGCAAGTCTTGATCAGCTCTAAGCTGCTGCTGCTTTTTCTTAAGGCTGGTCGCCGTGGCCATAAGCCTGTGCTTGAAGCGCTCTTGCTCGACGAGATCCTCAGGCACGACAAATTCGTCGTTGTCGAGGCTTTCCTCGTCTTCGGATGGAGGCATGTAATTGTCATCCTCTTCCTCTCTATCTGCCGCTCTCTCAGGAGGGCTGGCTTCTCCATCCTCCTGTGCTGAATCTTGCTGGAGGGGGTTGTGTTCGGCACTGTCCGGGGTGTTATTATCTCCTGTGCCGGAATCACCATTTTTGCTTTGGCGGGACTTAGAGCGGCGCCGCTGACGCCGGCGCTTAGGTTGCTTCTTGGAGTGGTCATCCTCCGCTGTTCCGTCGCCATTGCCTTCGTTGGGTGTGTCCACCATGTATATGTCATACGACGAGGTGGCTTTCCAGTGCCCTATAGGCGCTGGTTCCTGGTCGTCTCCTGCATCATCGTCCATACCGTCGATGTCTTCGGAGTCGAAGTCGAGCAAGTCGGTTAAATCATCGACAGTAGCTACGAAGTGGATGGTGGGTAAGCGCCGAATTTCTTCGTCATCCGCATCCCAACCTTGCTGGCCATAATCCGGCCAGGACTCTCCTGACAGGGAGAGAGATCTTAGTGAATTCAGTATGTCCACGAAGGGTGAGTGTTGAAAGATATCCGCGGCGGTAAACTCCATGATCGGCGCCCAATTGGATTCGATCGGCAGGGGCGCGGGCAGCTCGGAGTTCGGAGGGGAGTCCGGCAATTTGGAGTCACGGGCCTCGCGAAGGGTATCCGGCTCGATCGCCATTGAGACAGCGGTCTCCATGGCAGGGCCCAACCACCCGTCCATGGATGGCGTGGTCGACTCCGAATTGAAGGCCGGAGCGGTTGTAGGTGCGACTTCCTGAACATTGTTCGGCGGCAGAGCTAAATCATGCCCATCGGGACACTGCGACACACTCGGCAAGGTCTCGAAACCGTCGAAGATCAAGTCTCCGCGGATATTGGCTGTATAGTTTAGGCTTCCAAATTTGACCTAATGGCCAGGGGCGTAGCTTTCAATCTGATCCAGATGGCCAAGCGAATTGGCCCGCAATGCAAAGCCACCGAATACAAAAATCTGTCCGGGGAGAAAAGTCTCACCCTGGACTGCATCGCCAACGATGATCGAAGGAGCCATCAAGCCTAATGGTGACGACACAGAGGAACTCTCAATGAAAGCACCAATGTCGGTGTCAAAACCAGCAGATATCGGGTAGGGGGTCCCGAACTATGCGTCTAGGCAGATGGTAACAGGAGACAAGGGACACGATGTTTTTACCCAGGTTCGGGCCCTCTCAATGGAGGTAAAACCCTACTCCTGCTTGATTAATTTGATGATATGGGTGGTACAAGAGTAGATCTACCACGAGATCAGAGAGGCTAAACCCTAGAAGCTAGCCTATGGTATGATTGTATGTTTTCCTACGGACTAAAACCCTTTGGTTTATATAGACACCGAAGAGGGCTAGGGTTACACAGAGTCGGTTACAATGGGAGGAGATCTACATATCCGTATTGCCAAGCTTGCCTTCCACGCCAAGGAAAGTCCCATCCGGACACGGGACGAAGTCTTCAATCTTGTATCTTCATAGTCCAACAGTCCTGCCAAAGGTTATAGTCCGGCTATCCGGACACCCCCTAATCCAGGACTCCCTCATTCCTCCTGTCCAGATCTCGCTCCAACACTGGTAGAAAAAGGGCCTATAGTCCCAGTTCGTAAGGGCCTTTAGTCCCGGTTCCGGAACCGGGACTAAAGTGTCGGTACTAATACCTCCCCCCTTTAGTCCCGGTTCAATCCAGAACCGGGACTAAAGGCCCTCCACGTGGGCAGTGCGCAGAGCCCAGTCAGGAGACCCTTTGGTCCCGGTTATTGGCACCAACTGGGACCAGTAGGCATCCACGCGTCAGCACTTCTGTGGCTGGGGTTTTTGTTTTTTTTTGAAAGGGGGGGGGGGTTGGGGGTTTTGGGGGGTTAATTTAGGTGTTTCATATATTGAGTTAGCTAGTTATAATTAATAGAGAGAAGTGTTCTCTGTTATGTCCGTGCTTGGTCGACGCTACGTACTATACATACGTATATAGAGAGGACAAGACACGCTAGCTAGCTAGTAAGCAGACGAAGGAAACAGAAGATCATCATGAACATATATGCATATATACAGAGAGAAGTGATATCGACCACCTCTCCTTCTCCGAGAGATTGGTCGAACAACAAGTTCTCGTATATCTATCTGACACTACCGGCTACGTATATGCAATAATTATCTCTTACAAATATAATCATACGGACTCAGGGTCCACATAGAATTCTCCGTCTTCAGGGATCACGTGGTCAAGAAAGAATGCCGCCAATTCCTCTTGAATTGCTCGCATGCGAGCTCGTGCTAGGAGTTCATCCCGCTTCCGAAACATCTAATTTGAAGAAGGGGGTCAATACATATATATATATATATATATAAATGAATGAAACTCAACACAAATGATGGTAATAAAATAAAATTGTGAATGTTGTTATTTACGTACTTCATATTGTTCGTTAGAGTACCCGCCCCGCTCACAGGTCGTGTGGCGGATGGACTCGTAGATGTAGTATCCACAGAAATCATTCCCTTGTTCCTGCCACAAACACTTTACAAGAAATAGAGGTCAATCAAACTGATAAGCAAGAATGCTAAATGGTATTGATGAAACTAGCGCTTGAATCACTAGGAGATGCGCGGAACATGCTACTATAGTACTTACTTTCGGGTGTCTAAATTCCAGCTCCTTCGGCAGTCCCGGAACTGTTTTGGTGAATTTTCTCCAAACCCTGCCGGACAAAGAAAACAATTACTTGATATCAGGAAATGAACAAAGTTGCTGATATGGTGGATAATGATTGATTTAACTTACTGCTTGAGGATTTCAGTCATGTCCGCATACTCCTTGGGATCTTTTCGTTTAGAGTCCAAGACGGTTACTACTCCCTGCTCAAGCTTAATCTGTAGGAGAATATAGTGCAAACTGCACACACATGCATAACTCATGAATTACATTACTATAACCTTGACTAATATATAAGGGAAACCGAATACGCACAAGACAGTAACACTCACCTGAAGTTGTAAGGAAAGAGTATTATATCTTTGTTTTGATTTATTACGAACGATCGTAGCAAGTTGGCCTCGGTAGCTGCGGCATGAAGTTTAACCTCAGTTGCATCTATGAGATATGTGTTAATGAACCCAATATCACCGACTTGTCTTTTCTTCAATTCGGCGATCTTCAATCTGCATAATATAGTGAGGATGATTATAAATACATGCAATGAAAGAGCTAAGCTATATAGAGAAACTTAATGACAGAAGTAGTACTACTTACAAGACAGTAGCAGGCGACCGTTGTTTTATCGAGGGCCAATTGATTGAAAAACTGATAGAACTCCTCAAATGGAACAGGCAACAGATCAATTCCAACGAGGTCATGCTCCGGTTTAACTCTCGCATACAAAGTACTCCTCCCCCCAGAGTCTCTGCAGATTTTCAAGTACCAATCATGCAATCTTCGCATCATCGTTGATAGAGATCTTTCATCTTTGACGAGAGGCTTCCCATACTCGTATCTTTGTATCTACACCTCCATGGGTTCATAATGTACTTCGTCGGGCAGGTAATCTGCAAGATTGCTATAACCGGGCACCTCCTCGGATCATTATCGACGTTGTGGCTAGGCACCTTGAGCGGGGGGCACGATTGCTTCACTTGTTCGCCGAGCTGGGCAATTTGTTTCCCAGCTCGTCGTTCTTACAGCCTTTGATCACTGACAGTACTTCCCGACCGCTCCGCTTCGGCAAATTCCTTTCCAATAATGCGGTCATAGTTTCATTTCGGTGGATCAGACTTCGGTGGTTTTGTCAGGGCAGCCAGAGTGCGCTTCACTTTCACCCGATCTACCTTCTCCTCCAGAGGTGGATGTTTCTTTGCTTTCACCCCTTCAAAGAAGTTCCTCACTTCTTCTCACGCGATCTCGGCGTTCTCCTCTAGGGTCCTCTCATATGGTAACTTCTCTGGAGTCTTCAGAGAAGGACCGAATCTGTATGTCCTCCCGCCTCTGGTTGTACTACTAGACGCCGAACGAGCAGACGGAGCGGTTGTCTTCTTTACTTGCTTAAGCGGCGGAGGAGAAGGACTACGACGCGCCGGAGCAGCTGGAGAAGGAGCCGGCCGAGGGCCCTGATCGTCACTCGCCGGAGGAGGAGGCGGTGGAGGCGGAGTGACCTGACTCGCCGGAGGAGGAGGAGGAGGCGGTGGCGTCCAGTTCGGAAGGTTGATGAGCTCCTTCCGCCATAGGCACGGAGTCTTCAGAGCAGACCCCAGCCGAGTCTCCCCTTCACCGGTAGGGTGGTCAAGCTGGAGGTCCTCAAATCCCTCCGTTATCTTATCCACCATCACCCTAGCATATCCTTCTGGAATCGGCCGGCAGTGAAAAGTTGCGCCGGGTTCAGTAGGATAAACAGAGCCAACAGCCGCCTTGACCTTCAAATTCATCCATTGCGTCATAAGGTGGCAATTTTGAGACTCCGTTATAGCATCCACGGGATAGCTGGCAGGAGCCGTCAAGGCATGCTCCAGCTGAAGCAGCTCGGTGGAAGCCACGCTGCTTCTGCGCTGAGATGGCGGGGTAGCTTCGGGGGAGGCTTCGGCAGTACGTTTGCTACGATTTTCTTCTCGTTCCTCTATCGCGTCTACCCTTGCTTGCAGCGCCTGTATTTGGGTCTGCTGCACTTTTTTCCTCCTCTCATGGGATTTGTAACCGCCTGCGTCCAGAAACCCAACCTTCCACGGAACGGAGCCTGGCGTGCCTCATGTCCGTCCAGGGTGCTCAGGATACCCGAGGCCATTATGAGCTCGTCGTTCTCTCTGTCTGGAAAGAACGTCCCTTCCTGCGCTGCTTTGATATACTGCTTAAGCTTACTGACTGGTATGTCCATTTGATCGTTCGTCCAAATGCACTTCCCTGTTTCAGGGTCCAGGGTTCCGCCAGCCCCGAAGAACCAGGTCCGGCCCCGTGCGATCCCTTTATGAACCAGATCATTCTCACTCTTGGACCACTTAGGCCGGGCTACGAGGTAGCCACCTGACCCCGTGCGATGGTGAAGCTTCTTCTTCGCAGCATTTTGCTTGTTTGTCGCCGACATCTTCTTACTCTTTTCTGATGTCTTGTGGGCCAAAAATGCGGGCCAGTGATCTATGATCTTCTCATATCTGGCCTTGAATTCCGGTGTCTCATTATTTTCAACAAACTTATTCAGCTCTTTCTTCCACCTCCTGAATAGTTCTGCCATCCTCTTCAGAGCAAAAGACTTGATTAATTTCTCTTTAACTGGGTTTTCTGGATTATCCTCAGGCGGTAGGGTGAAATTTGACTTCAGCTCAGTCCAAAGATCATTTTTCTGCATATCAGTGACATAAGACACCTCACGGTCTTCTGTAGCCGGCTTAAACCATTGCTGGATGCTTATCGAGATCTTGTCCCTAACCAGAACCCCGCACTGACCAACAAATGCGCTCTTTGTCCGGAGGGGTTCAATAGGTTGGTCGTCGGGCGCGATTGCTATGATCTCAAACTTTTCATCCGAGCTCAACTTTTTCTTCGGGCCTCGTCTCTTTACCGAAGTTGTGCTCGATTCGAAGGGCTAGAAAAAAGAACAAAGACTTAATTAATATGTGTACATACCAAAACAATGAATGCATCAATCAGCTAGTCAGCATAGGCTTAACTAATATATATACCTGGCCGGACTCGGTTCGGTCACCGGAGCCGTCATCACGGTCTCCTTGCACCGGCATTGGGTCACCGGAGCCGTCATCACGGTCTCCTTCTTGCACCGGCATTGGGTCACCGTTGCCGTCCTCATGTTCTTCTTCTTGCACCGGCATTAGGTCACCGTAGCCAGCTTGTTCACCCTCTCCTTCCAGACCATCGGTTTCGTTGAGAAACAACAAGATGGCATCACTTCCTTCTGCGATTATGTCCCTCAACAACGCTTCTTTTGTTTCTTCGTCTAGGGCGGTGTCCATAGTTTCTACAAATATTTACAACATGGCAATTATTATTCAAACATGACAGATGGATATATTAGTGCCAAACGTAGAACTAGCTACCTAATCATAGTAAGCTATCGGGAGGGGGTATATATCGACAACGACGACACTACATCTTTGTCCCTCGACGACCCTCGTTCCCGATAAAAAAAAGAGGAAGAAGAAGAAAAATAAGAGGAGAAGAAAGAATAGAGGAGAAGATCTCCTCTATTCTTTCTTCTCCTCTTTTTTTTTCTTCTTCCTCTTCTTTTTTTATCCTCTTCTTCCTCTCATGTTCGATAGGATCGCCGAGGGGTCGAGAGGTTGCCTAGTGTCAAGGGATTCAACAAAACCATGTCTTCATCATTAGGCGAAAGTAACATGTGCATGATGGTACGAAGCTCTTCAAAGTTGTTCTGGAACGGAGTCCCAGATAGGATAATTCGCTTTTTGGTACAAAGTTCAGCAAGAGCCTTCCGAATATCGCTATTTGGAAGGTCTTTGCTGAATTCGTACCAAAAGGCGGATTATTCTATCCGGGACTCCATTCCAGAATAACTTTGCAGAACTTCGTACCAACATGCCCTGGTTACTTCCGGCTAATGATGAAGGCTTGGATTTCTTCAATACTTTGACACTAGGAAACCTCTCTCTACTTCCGGCTAATAAGAATAAGAAGAAGAAGAAGAAGAAGAAGAAGAAGAAAAGAAGAAAAAAAAGAGGAGAAGAAGAAAGGAATAGTGGAGAAAAGAGAAAATATAATATATTCTATTTTCTCTTCTTCTCCACTATTCCTTTCTTCTTCTCCTCTTCTTTTTCTTCTTTTTTATTCTTCTTATTTATTTCTCCTCTTCTTTTCGGTAGAGGAAACCCTAAATAGCTAGCAAGTATCATGGGTGTGAGATACATGTGGCCTTCGGTGTCGGACACTACATCCACGTCCCACAAGTGACGTGGGCGTCGAAGCCCGCGCCACTTGTGGGATGTGGGTGTAGTGTCCGACACCGACGGTACATGTATCTCACACCGGCGATACTTTCTATTTAGGGTTTCTCCTCTACCGCTCCTCGACCTCTCGACGACCCTCGTTCCCGATAAAATAAAGAGGAAGGAGAAGAAAAAAAAGACGAAAGAATAGAGGAGAAGATTTCCTCTTCTTCCTCTCCTCTTCTTCTCCCTCTTCTTCCCCTTCTTCCTCGCCTCTCTCATGAATGTCCGGCGTTCTCGACCCCCCCCACGTGTCGAAGAAAAAAAGAAGAAAAAAAAAGAGGAGAAGAAGAAAGGAATAGTGGAGAAAAGAGAAAATAGAATATTCTATTTTCTCTTTTCTCCACTATTCCTTTCTTCTTCTCCTCTTCTTTTTCTTCTTTTTTCTTCTTCTTATTTATTTCTCCTCTTCTTTTCCTCTCCTCTTCTTCTTTCTTTCCTCTTCTTATTTTCTTCTTTCCTATCCTTCTTTTTCTAAAATTGTAACTTTTGCATACATAAAACTCTTCTAAAATTGTAACTTTCTATATAAAACTTTCCTATCGGGAGGGGGAGAAGATCGAAGAAAAAAAAGAAGAAAATAAAGAGGAGAAGAAGAAAGGAATAGAGGAGAAGAAGAAAAAATAGAAAAAAAATTCTATTTTTTCTTCTTCTCCTCTATTCCTTTCTTCTTCTGCTCTTTCCTTTTCTTCCTCTCCTCGTCTTCTCCTTCTTCCTCTCCACTAACATAAAATGCACTAACCTAAAATGCAACAAACATAAAATGCACTAAATCGATCAACTAACCTAAAATCAGTGATAAAATGCACTAACCTAAAATCGATATCTACTAACAACTTAAAAAAATTAGTACATATATGAAAAAATGCATATATGAAAAAAAACATCATCATATCATCAACAGAAAAAAACATCATCATATCATCAACAGAAAAAAAAACATCATCAACATCATCATATCATCAACGTAAAATCAGTGATAAAAAGGGCGCCGGCGGCCGGACCAAAAGTGGCGGCGTGTGGTCGGGGCGACGGCGACGGGGTTGGGGAAGGGGCGGCGCGCGCGGCGACTGCGATGGGGTTAGGGAAGGGGCGGCGCGCGGCAGACGCGGGGCTGGGCGGGCTCGGGGACGGGGCGGGGCGACGACGGGCTCGGGGACGGGCTCGGGGACGGGACGGGGCGACGGCGACGGCGATGGGTCAGGGAAGGGGCGGCGCGGGGCGACGACGGGCTCTGGGCAGCGCGCGGCGGGCATGGGGCGACGGCGCGGGCTCGGGGCGGTGACGACGATGACGAACGGCCTGGGGGCGAATGGGAGCGGTTGGCCAAAATTTCACAAGTGTTGGCTTATATAGCCAGAGCAATGGTCCCGGTTCGTGGCATCAACCGGGACCAATGCCACCCTTTAGTCCCGGTTGGAGCCACGAACCGGGACCAATGGCCAATTTTCAGCAGCCGAAAGGGCGGGAAGCGGCGGCCTTTGGTCCCGGTTGGTGGCACCAACCGGGACTAAAGGGGGGCATTGGTCCCGGTTGGTGCCACGAACCGGGACCAATGCCCCCTTTAGTTCCGGTTGGTGCTACCAACCGGGACCAATGGCCTTTGCTGCCCCGCGCCCAAAAGTTTAGTCCCACATCGCTAGCTGAAGGGCGCCGGCACTGGTTTATAAGGGCGGGTGTGCCTCCCCATTCGAGCTCCTCTCTAATGCAGGCTTTCGGGCCTAAACTTGCTACTGCCTGTGGGCCTATTGGGCCTTCTGCGGGCCTGAATCCTGGCCCATGTAGGGTTTCTAGTCGTATTCAGGCCGTGGAGGCCCAGTAGGAGGCATTTTTTTGGTTTTTTCTTTTTTATTTCTACATTTTTTCTAGTCGTATTTAGTGATTCCTTTTTCCTTTTAGGTCACAAAAATTATAAACTTTCTGTTAGTGCCATTAGTTTTAAATTTCGAATAGTTTAAACTTGAATTTTTAAAAATTTGTGTGAATCACTAGTTTATGAATAACTTTACTAGAAAAATAGAATTTTTTTTCTATTTTTTTTATTTATACTTACAACTAAATACTTATAGTTTTTTAGTGATTTCTTTTTGATTTTAGGTCACAAAAATTTTAAACTTTCTGTTAGTGCCATTAGTTTTAAATTTTGAATAGTTTAAATTTGAATTTTTAAAAATTTGTGTGAATCACTAGTTTATGAATAACTTTACTATAAAAATAGAATTTTTTTTCTTCTTTGCTATTTATTTTTTATTTATACTTACAATTAAATACTTGTAGTTTGATTTTAGGTCACAAAAATTAAATACTATAAAAATTCTTTTTGCTATTGAAGAATATTACAGTTTTATTTTAGTTGATCATAACATAATATTTTAATTGATTGTTTTTATTTTCATAAAAGTTTTGTAGTTCATTCTGTTTGCTATTAATTCATTCTTTGAGCTAAATGACTCTGAAATTGGAAAGCATTTCAAAATGAACTCTGAAAAGGTTGAAAGTTGGCATGGTATCATCATTTCACCCACATAGCATGTTCCAAAAAGTAGAGAGGATTACGACAAAAACTTGATGCACTTCATGTACAAAATGGACAATCACTTTCGGAGTATCAAAGTTTCAAACCATAAGACATGAAAGCATTTCAAATCAACTCTGAAAAAGTTGAAAGTTGGGATGGTATCATAATTTCACCCACATAGCATGTGCATGTACAAAACGGACAATGGTAGCATGTTCGTATGTTACAAATTTGGCATGGTATCATCATAATAGTTGCGGGAGAAAGTCTTCACTTTTTCTTCGCTTGTGTCATTTGCTTATTGTTTATCAGGATGCTTGGGTTAGGCTTGACATTGAAGGGAGGAATTTCATGAAACTTTTCATAATCTTCAGACATGTCTATCTTGCCGTCCACTCCCAGGATGTCCCTTTTTCCTGAAAGAACTATGTGGCGCTTTGGCTGATCGTATGATGTATTCGCTTCCTTATCTTTTCTTTTTCTCGGTTTGGTAGACATGTCCTTCACATAGATAACCTGTGCCACATCATTGGCTAGGACGAACGGTTCGTCAGTGTACCCAAGATTTTTCAGATCCACTGTTGTCATTCCATACTGTGGGTCTACCTGTACCCCGCCGCCTAACAGATTGACCCATTTGCACTTAAACAAAGGGACCTTAAAATCAGGTCCGTAGTCAAGTTCCCATATGTCCACTATGTAACCATAATATGTGTCCTTTCCGCTCTCGGTTGCTGCATCAAAGCGGACACCGCTGTTTTGGTTGGTGCTCTTTTGATCTTGGGCGATCGTGTAAAATGTATTCCCATTTATCTCGTATCCTTTGTAAGTCAATACAGTAAAAGATGGTCCCCTGGACAACAAGTACAACTCATCACAAACAGTGTTGTCACCTCTGAGACGTGTTTCCAACCAACTGCTGAAAGTCCTGATGTGTTCACATGTAATCCAGTCATCGCACTGCTCCGGGTGTTTGGAGCGCAGACTGTTCTTGTGTTCATCGACATACGGGGTCACCAAGGTAGAGTTCTGTAGAACTGTGTAGTGTGCTTGAGACCAAGAATATCCGTCCCTGCATATTATTGAGTCTCTTCCAAGAGTGCCTTTTCCAGTCAGTCTCCCCTCATACCGCGATTTAGGGAGACCTATCTTGTTAAGGCCAGGAATGAAGTCAACACAAAACCCGATAACATCCTCTACTTGATGGCCCATGGAGATGCTTCCTTCTGGCCTAGCGCGGTTACGGACATATTTCTTTAGGACTCCCATGAATCTCTCAAAGGGGAACATATTGTAGAAATACGGGCCCCAGGATGACAATCTCGTCGACTAGATGAACTAGGACGTGCGTCATGACATTACGCCACATCACTCCTTAGCCTTGGTACGATTTCTGGATCGATCACCTTCTGAGAGATTGCATTGAGGAATGCACATAGCTTCACAATGGCTAATCGGACGTTTCTGGTAGAAGCCCCCTCAATGCAACCGGAAGCAGTTGCGTCATAATCATGTGGCAGTCATGAGACTTTAGGTTCTGAAACTTTTTCTCGGGCATATTTATTATTCCCTTTATATTCGACGAGAAGCCAGTCGTGACCTTCATACTGAGCAGGCATTCAAAGAAGATTTGTTTCTCTTCTTTCGTAAGAGCGTAGCTGGCAGGACCTTTATACTGCTTCGGAGGCATGCCGTCTTTTTCGTGCAAACATTGCAGGTCCTCTCGTGCCTCAGATGTATCTTTTGTCTTCCCATACACGCCCAAGAAGCCTAGCAGGTTCATGCAAAGGTTCTTCGTCACGTGCATCACGTCGATTGAGGAGCGGACCTCTAGGTCTTTCCAGTAGGGTAGGTCCCAAAATATAGATTTCTTCTTCCACATGGGTGCGTGTCCCTCAGCGTCATTCGGAACAGCTAGTCCACCGGGACCCTTTCCAAAGATTACGTAGTGTAAATCATTGACCATAGCAAGCACGTGATCACCGGTGCGCATGGCGGGCTTCTTCCGGTGATCTGCCTCGCCTTTGAAATGCTTGCCTTTCTTTCGACATTAATGGTTGGTCGGAAGAAATCTACGATGGCCCAGGTACACATTCTTCCTGCATTTGTCCAGGTATATACTTTCAGTGTCATCTAAACAGTGCGTGCATGCGTGGTATCCTTTGTTTGTCTGTCCTGAAAGGTTACTAAGAGCGGGCCAATCGTTGATGGTCACGAACAGCAACGCCTTAAGGTTAAATTCCTCCGGTCTGTGCTCATTCCACGTACGTACACCGTTTCCATTCCACAGTTGTAAAAGTTCTTCAACTAATGGCCTTAGGTACACATCAATTTCATTGCCGGGTTGCTTAGGGCCTTGGATGAGAACTGGCATCATAATGAACTTTCGCTTCATGCACATCCAAGGAGGAAGGTTATACATACATAGAGTCACGGGCCAGGTGCTGTGATTGCTGCTCTGCTCCCCGAGAGGATTAATGCCATCCGCGCTTAAAGCAAACCATACATTCCTTGGGTCATTTGCAAACTCATCCTAGTACTTTCCCTTGATTTTTCTCCACTGCGACCCGTCAGCGGCTGCTCTCAACTTCCCATCTTTCTTTCGGTTCTCACTGTGCCATCGCATCAACTTGGCATGCTCTTCGTTTCTGAACAGACGTTTCAACCGTGGTATTATAGGAGCATACCACATCACCTTCGCAGGAACCCTCTTCCTGAGGGGCTCGCCGTCAACATCACCAGGGTCATCTCGTCTGATCTTATACCGCAACGCACCGCATACCAGGCATGCGTTCAGATCCTTGTATGCACCGCGGTAGAGGATGAAGTCATTAGGGCATGCATGTATCTTCTCCACCTCCAATCCTAGAGGGCATATGACCTTCTTTGCTGCGTATGTACTGTCGGGCAATTCGTTATCCTTTGGAAGCTTCTTCTTCAATATTTTCAGTAGCTTCTCAAATCCTTTGTCAGCCACAGCATTCTCTGCCTTCCACTGCAGCAATTCCAGTACGGTACCAAGCTTTGTGTTGCCATCTTCGCAATTGGGGTATAACCCTTTTTTGTGATCCTCTAACATGCGATCGAACTTCAGCTTCTCCTTTTGACTAATGCATTGCGTCCTTGCATCGACAATGACCCGGCGGAGATCATCATCATCGGGCACATCGTCTGGTTCCTCTTTATCTTCAGCAGCTTCACCCGTGGCAGCATCATTGGGCACATCGTCTGGTTCCTCTTGATCTTCACCAGCGCCCCCCGTTGCAGCATCACCGTATTTAGGGGGCACATAGTTGTCATCGTACTCTTCTTCTCCGCCGTCTTCCATCATAACCCATATTTCTCCGTGTCTCGTCCAAACATTATAGTGTGGCATGAAACCCTTGTAAAGCAGGTGGGAGTGAAGGATTTTCCGGTTAGAGTAAGACCTCGTATTCCCACATTCAGTGCATGGACAACACATAAAACCATTCTGCTTGTTTGCCTCAGCCGCATCGAGAACCTCATGCACGCCCTTAATGTACTCGCGGGTGTGTCTGTCACCGTACATCCATTGCCGGTTCATCTGCGTGCATTATATATAATTAAGTGTCCAAATTAATAGAAGTGTACAAATCTCGAGGAAAATGGAGCTTGGAGGTCGAGCTTCAAGAGGAGAAAGCTTAAGTAGAGTGGCCCGGGCATTCCATCGAACACCTCATGTGCATAGGAGGTGAGCTAGAGCACCACAAAGCCCTCTCCCCCTCGGCCAGAAAAAACAGAGCACTGTGCTCTGCTCTTGCGCGAGGGGGTATATATAGGCACCTCATTGGTCCCGGTTGGTGGCATGAACCGGGACTAAAGGGGAGCCTTTGGTCCCGGTTCAAGCCACCAACCGGGACCAATGGTGGTGGGCCAGGAGCGAGGCCCATTGGTCCCGGTTTGTGCCACCAACCGGGACCAAAAGGTCAAGACGAACCGGGACCAATGGCCCACGTGGCCCGGCCGGCCCCCTGGGCTCACGAACCGGGACCAATGCCCACATTGGTCCCCGTTCTACACTGAACCGGGACTAATGGGCTGAGCCGGCCTGGACCATAGCCCTGTTTTCTACTAGTGCAATAGGGTCTTCATTGTTTTTGGCGTCCTCCGGAGTACTATTTTCTCCGGTGCCAGCGTTGCTGCGATGTGACTTAGAGCGGTGTTTGAGGCGCCGGTGCTTAGACCGTGTCTCAGGATGTTTATTCTCAACTGGATCTTCTTTGTCATCGTCGCTGGCTTTGTTAGGTCTATCACCCATGTACACGTCGTACGAAGAGGTGGCCATCCCACGTCCCGTGAATGGCGGGTCTTGTCGTTGCTCTTTGTCGGCATCGTCTTGTATACCGTCGATGTCTTCGGAGCCATAATCAAGCATGTCGGTTGAGTCCTCGACAGTGGCTATGAAGTGGGTGGCGGGTGGGAAGCGAAATTCTCCATCATCAGCCCCTAGTTCGAACCGGACATAGTTTGGTTGTGAGTCCTCTCCCAAGGACATGCTTTTTAATGAATTTAGCACATCGCCCAAGGGCGATTGCTGGAAGATATCTGCGGCGCTGAACTCGAAGATCGATAACCGAGTGAGCTCTGCACCCACAGGCGTGCGTGGTTCGAAACATATAGCAGGAGACGAGTACGGAATTCCATTGACGCAGACATTGCAATGTGATGAGTCTGTGTGCGGCTCCAACGTCGTGGATTCTACGGTTTCGGATGGCGCAGTCTGCTCTGGATCTAAGACCGTAGCAGTTACAGGAACAATCTCCTGGGTATGGTCCGATGACTGATTTAGGTCATGTTCATCGGAGTAGGGGGGAGCGATTGCCGTGATTTCAAATCCGTTGAAGATCAAGTCTCCACGGATATCCGCGACGTAGTTCAAGCTTCCGAATCTGACCTTATGGCCAGGGGCGTAGCTATCGATCTGCTCCAAATGGCCAAGCGAGTTGGCCCGCAGTACGAAGCCGCCGAATACGAAAATATGTCCGGGGAGGAAGGTTTCCCCTTGGACAGTGTCACTATGGACGATCGAAGGGGCCATCAAACCTTTCATCGACAGCACAGCGGAACTCTCAATGAAAGGACCAATGTCGGTGTCAAACCCAGCGGATCTTGGGTAATGAGTATTCGGTCTTATAGACCTAACCCACCGGTTTTTATAGACAGTGAAGGGATCTAGGGTTACATAGAGTCGGTTATATAGAAAGGAATCTGTATAGTTGATCGCCAAGATTGCCTTCCACCCCAAGAAGTGTCCAGTCCGGACACGGGTATAGTCTTCCGCCTTCACGTCTTGACAGCCCACCAGTCCGGCCCAGTGATAATAGGTCGGACGCCCGAGGACCTATTTGTCTAGGACTCCCTCAGTAGCCCCTGAACCTGGCTTCAATGACAAGGAGTCCGGCGCGCAGATTGTATTCGGCATTGCAAGGCGGGTTCCCCTTTCCGAACTCCAAGATAGGCCTCGGACGCGGAGGAAGTCCTGGATTAGGCGGTGTCCGGATAGCCGGACTATAACCTTTGGCCGGACTGTTGGACTATAACATACAAGATTGAAGACTTCGTCCCGTGTCCGGATGGGACTATCCTTGGCGTGGAAGCCAAGCTTAGAAAAACGGATATGTAGATCTCCTCCCAATGTAACCGACTCTGTGTAACCCTAGCCCTCTTCGGTGTCTATATAAACCAGAGGGTTTTAGTCCGTAGGACAACATACAATCATACCATAGGCTAGCTTCTAGGGTTTAGCCTCTCTGATCTCGTGGTAGATCTACTCTTGTACTACCCATATCATCAATATTAATCAAGTAGGAGTAGGGTTTTGCCTCCATCGAGAGGGCCCAAACCTGGGTAAAAACATCGTGTCCCTTGTCTCCTGTTACCATCTGCCTAGACGCACAGTTCGGGACCCCCTACCCAAGATCTGCCGGTTTGGACACCGACATTGGTGCTTTCGTTGAGAGTTCCTCTGTGTCGTCACCATTAGGCTTGATGGCTCCTTCGATCATCGTTGGCGATGCAATCCAGGGTGAGACTTTTCTCCCGGGACAGATTTTTGTATTCGGCGGCTTTACACTACGCAGCCAATTCGCTTGGCCATCTGGAGCAGATTGAAAGCTACGCCCCTCGCCATCAAGTCAGATTTGGAAGCCTAAACTATACGAACAATATCCACGGAGACTTGATCTTCGACGGATTTGAGCCCTTGCCGAGCTCTGCCACCGAACAATGTTCAGGAAGTCGCACCTGCAACCACTCCGGCCTTCAATTTGGAGCCGACCGCGCCTTCCATGGATGGGTGGTTGGGCCCCGCCATGGAGACCGCGGTCTCAACGGCGATCGAGCAGGATACCCTTCGCGAGGCCCGTGACTCCAATTTTCCGGACTCCGAGCCGCCCGTGCCCCTGCCGATCGAATCCGATTGGGCGCCGATCATGGAGTTTACCTCCGCGGATATCTTTCAGCACTCACCCTTCGGGGACATACAGAATTCACTAAGATCTCTCTCCCTGTCAGGAGAGTCCTGGCCGGATTATGGCCAGCAAGGTTGGGATGCGGATGACGAAGAAATTCGGCGCCCATCCACCACCCACTTCATAGCTACTGTCGATGATTTAACCGACATGCTCGACATTGACTCCGAAGACATCGACGGTATGGACGATGATGCAGGACACGACCAGGAACCAGGGACTATAGGGCACTGGAAAGCCACCCAAAGAAGGCAATGGCGACGGAACAGCGGAGGATGACCCCTCCAAGAAGCAACCTGAGCGCCCGCGTCAGCGGCGCCACTGTAAGTCCCGCCAAAGCAAAAACGGTGATTCCGGCACAGGAGATAATAACACCCCGGACAGTGCCGAAGACAACCCCCTCCAGCAAGATTCAGCACAGGACACTACTAGGAAAAGGCCTACTAATGGCGCACCAGTTTTGCCAACTAATGGCGCATCACTGGTGCGCCATTACTAGCACGCCATTAGTAATTTTTACTAATGGCGCACCACTGATGCGCCATTAGTATCTGGTATACTAATGGCGCACCACTGGTGCGCCATTAGTATAGGCCACTGGTGCGCCATTAGTATAGGCCACGGTGCGCCATTAGTTATTTTGAATTTTGAAGGCGGGAAAATAGTAGTGGCGCACCGTCTAACCCCCACCGTGCGCCATTGCTATTTTTGAATTTTGAATTTGGATCTGGATCGTGATTTTTTTGCCCATTTTTTGCTAGTTTTTTTTGCTCGTTTTTTGGCATGATATTATTTCAAATTTTGTTCCTGTTTTTGGATCTTGTACGTTCTTTTGCCGTGTTCTTTTGCCGGAGAGGAGTTCGCCGGAGAGGAGGAGGAGGAGGTCACCGGAGAGGCGCTCACCTACATCGTCGGAGAGGAGGAGGAGGTCGCCAGAGAGGAGTTCGCCGGAGAGGAGGAGGAGGTCACCGGAGAGGCGCTCGCCTACATCGCCGGAGACGAGGAGGAGGTCGCCGGAGAGGAGTTCACCGAAGCATCGGAGAGGAGGAAGGAGAAACCATGAGGGAATGGGAGGAGAGGAGGGAGGAGGAGCTCACCGGAGAGGAGGGAGGAGAAACCGTGAGGGGAGGGGAGGGGAGGAGAGGAGGGAGGAGGAGGTTCCCGGAGAGGAGGAGGTCGCCGGAGAGGAGGAGGAGGTCGCCGGAGAGGAGGAGGAGGTCGCCGGAGAGGAGAAGGAGGTCGCCGGAGAGGAGAAGGAGTGGAGGAGAGGAGAGGAGGAGATGGAGTGGAGGAGAGGTGGAGTGGAGGAGAGGAGAGGAGAGGTGGAGATGGAGTGGAGGAGAGGTGGAGTGGAGGAGGTGCGCCCAGCCATATATACGACATAGTAATGGCGCACCATGGGCCGGTGCGCCATTAGTAACTTTTTTTTTTATTTTTTTTGACTTATTTTGAATTTTGAAGGCGGGAAGATACTAATGGCGCACCATGGGCAGGTGCGCCATTAGTAACTTTTTTTATTTTTTTGACTTATTTTGAATTTTGAAGGCGGGGAGATACTAATGGCGCACCATGGGAAGGTGCGCCATTAGTAACTTTTTTTTGACTTATTTTGAATTTTGAAGGCGGGAAGATACTAATGGCGCACCATGGGCAGGTGCGCCATTAGTAACTTTTTTTTATTTTTTTGACTTATTTTAAATTTTGAAGGCGGGAAGATACTAATGGCGCACCATGGGCAGGTGCGCCATTAGTGAGTTTGAATTTTTTTTTTGAATTTTTTTGCCTCTCCAGATCTTAAAAGCCCCGTATATTTTTTTCTGTTAGGTTTTTGAGGATTTTGAAAATGTTTAACGGCGTTCCCCCGTTAAATTCGGATGTAACTTTTCGAGTAGATGATTTTTCATATAAAAACTTTTTCATCCGAGTTAGTATGCAAAAGTTATGCCCATTTTTACAAATTCTAGAGAGATTTTGCAAATGAAGTCGAAATTCATATTTGCAAATTTTCCCAACAACTAGACCACATATCACATGGGAAACTTATTTTTCTTTTATTTTTTTGACATTTTCATCATTTTCTTCTATTTTTTTTAAACTGAAAAGACGATCCACGGGGGGGGGGGGGGGGGGGGGGGGGGGGTGTGCATTCGGTGGAAGTGGTGGCCAAGTAACTAATGGCGCACCGTGGCATGGTGCGCCATTACTAGTTCAACTAGTAATGGCGCACCACTCCCACGGTGCGCCATTAGTAGTTTTGAAAAAATTAAAAAAAATTACTAATGGCGCACCCGCGGATGTGGTGCGCCATTAGTATTTGGACACTAATGGCGTGCCAACACATGGTGCGCCATTAGTATATAGTAATGGCGCACCACATGTCTGGTGCGCCATTAGTGTCAATTCCATCTATAGCCCTTTTCCTAGTAGTGGGAGGATGGAGAAGCTAGCCCTCCTTAGAGAGCGGCAGATAGAGAGGAAGAGGATGACTATTACATGCCTCCCTCCGAAGACGAGGCAAGCCTCAACGACGACAAATTTTTCATGCCTGAGGATCCCGTCGAGCAAGAGCGCTTCAAGCGCAAGCTTATGGCCACGGCGACCAGCCTTAAGAAAAAGCAGCAGCAGCTTAGAGCTGATCAAGACTTGCTAGCCGACAGATGGACTGAAGTCCTTGCAGCCGAGGAATACGAACTCGAACGCCCCTCCAAGAGCTACCCAAAGCGCAGGTTGCTACCCCGATTAGAGGAGGAACCATCTAAACCCACATCCCCAGCGGCTGACTGGCCACCTCGCGGCCGCGACAGAGAGGCCTCTCGGCCCACAACTCAAGCCGCACCCCAGCGTAACTCAAAAAACACCAAGGCACGGGGAAATGCGTTAGACCTGCGAGATATATTGGAGGACAAAGCAAGGCAAACAAGATCGATCTACGGATCGCGTGGGCGCCCCACGACACGAGACGATAGCCATCACGCCAGATACATTAAAAGTAAATCCAGCCGGGCCGAACACAATAGACAAAGCTCATTCGAGCTGCATCGTGATATAGCCCAATACAGAGGCGCCATACACCCGCTATGCTTCACAGATGAAGTAATGGATCATCAAATCCCAGAGGGTTTCAAACCCGTGAATATTGGATCATACGATGGTATGACATATCCTGCGGTATGGATTGAAGACTATCTCCTTCATATCCACATGGCCCGTGGCGACGATCTACACGCCATCAAATACCTCCCACTCAAGCTTAAAGGACCAGCCTTGCATTGGCCCAACAGCTTGCCAGCAGAATCCATTGGGTGTTGGGAAGACGTAGAAGCCGCATTCCTCGACAACTTCCAGGGCACTTATGTGCGACCACCAGACGCCGATGACCTGAGCCACATAATTCAGCAGCCAGAGGAATCGGCCAGACAGTTCTGGACACGGTTCCTAACCAAGAAAAATCAAATCGTCGACTGTCCGGATGCAAAGGCCCTAGCGGCCTTCAAACATAACATCCACGACGAATGGCTTGCCCGGCACCTTGGACAGGAAAAGTCGAAATCGATGGTAGCCCTAACGACACTCATGACCGCTTTTGTGCGGGAGAAGACAGCTGGCTGGCTCGCAGCACTAACATGTCAAAGAGCCCTGGTAATTCGGATAACAAGGACAGCAATGGTAGGTCACGTCGCAACAAGCACAAGAGCCGCATTAACAGCAACAATACGGAGGACACGGCAGTTATTGCCGGATTTAGAGGCTCTAAGCCCGGTCAGCGGAAAAAGCCATTAAAAAGAAGCACTCCGGGCCCGTCCAGTTTGGACCATATACTCGATCGCTCGTGTCAGATACATGGCACCCCCGACAAGCCAGCCAACCACACCAATAGGGATTGTTGGGTGTTCAAGATGGCCGGCAAATTAAATGCTGAACAAAAAAACAAGGGGCTACATAGCAACGACGAGGACGATCCCCGGCCGCCAAACAACAGAGGACAGAAGGGTTTCCCCCCACAAGTGCGGACGGTGAACATGATATATGCAACCCACATCCCCAAGAGGGAGTGGAAGCGTGCGTTACGGGACGTCTACGCGTTGGAGCCGGTCGCCCCAAAGTTTAACACATGGTCCTCCTATCCAATCACTTTCGATCGCAGGGACCACCCCACTAGTATCCGCCACGGCGGATTTGCCGCATTGGTCCTAGACCCAATCATTGACGGATTTCACCTCACTCGAGTCCTTATGGACGGCGGCAGCAGCCTAAACCTGCTTTACCAGGATACAGTGCGCAAAATGGACATAGATCCCTCAAGGATTAAACCCACAAAAACAACCTTTAAAGGCGTCATCCCAGGTGTAGAGGCCCATTGCACAGGCTCAGTCACACTGGAAGTGGTCTTCGGATCCTCGGATAATTTCTGGAGCAAGGAATTAATCTTCGATATAGTCATGTTCCGCAGTGGCTACCATGCACTGCTCGGGCGAACCGCATTTGCAAAATTCAATGCGGTACTGCACTATGCGTACCTCAAGCTCAAGATACCAGGACCTCAAGGGGTCATCACAGTCAATGGAAATACAGAGCGCTCGCTCCGAATGGAGGAGCACACTGCGGCCCTCGCAGCAGAAGTGCAAAGAAGCCTATCAAGGCAATTCTCCAGTCCGGCGATGAGACGTCCGGACACCGTCAAGCGTGCCCGAAGTAATCTACAACAGGACCGCCTGGCACGTTCTGAGCTCGCATAGCAATACGGCCCCTACCCCAGCCCCATCCAAATGGCGGCACATGTGCCACGCGTACACAATGACGCATTAAAAATACCATGGGCACAGGGGAGGGGCACGACTGCGGCACGCCCCGAAGCGCGGCTCAACCGCACTAGGGGCTCCCTACTTTGTTATTTTTTCTCCCTCCCAGGACTTTATTCTCTGGAAGCCCTGTCTGGTAATATAATCGCCGAACACACGATGCAAGGACCCGGGGGGCCGAAGGATACGTCGCATCATGGAACTCTCAGGTGGTCTCTATAACGAGCAAAATACCTGCTTTCACTACCATTCCATAGCTTACCCTCGGAGGAGACATGTCAGATAGTCCCACCTCTTGCTTATCGCACTACTTGTATCGTTCTGCCTTTAATGCATCTTTTTCGAATAAACAATGCTTAGCTTCAGTCTATTATTGCATTCTCTATTCACTACCTTTTTACGTACATATGTTCAGTCACGACATTTAGCATCCATACACTTTGGTACGGCCAATACGCCAGGGGCTCTAGCACCCTGTAACACGGCGTGAGAAGTCCGAACACTTTCACAAGTGCGGCACTTCGAACTTATAGCACTATATGCATCAGCTCCGAATCATGTATTTGGTCAATAGTTGGGTTTGCCCGGCTCCCATGCTTTGGTACCTTACGTTCCGCTATATTGGCTAAGGTAGCACTAGGAGAACTACTGCAATTGTGCCCCGGTTCAGCTGGGCTAAGCACCTCAGTAGAGAAAGCTAAAACTGACTGTCATGATAGCGCGAGAGCTGGTTGTTGTTCGAGAGGTTTTCGAGTCCCTAAAGACTTATCCCGCTTAGGGCGAGGAGTCGGCTTTGTCCGGCCTAGGCGTGTATCGCACCTGAACTCGGTCTTCCGAACACTAGGGGCTTCGCAAAAATTTAAAATTATAGAATTCTCTGGCTAAGTGAGAGTGCTAACGCATTATAGTCCAATTGCCTTGTTCGTTGTGCTGAGCACCACCCTCGAAGGACCCAAGAATGGGAAAAAGAGTGCTCAGGTTTATCCCGAACACCCCAGCACTCGTGGCATGGGGGCAGAAGCCGACGACTCGCCATCTCTCAGATTTAATAAACGGCCGCACAGAAGGCAATATTTTAAATTCAAACAAGCGTTGCATAGCACAGGATCACAAATACGAGTTCACTCAAAAATTACATCCTTGGAACATTCATCCGCCATAAGGCGGGCACCCTTCAGGACACCCTCATAGTACCTCTCGGGGTTGCGATGCTCCTTGCCCTGCGGTGGCCAGTCCTTCACCATCTTCTCAGCATCCATCTTGCCCCAGTGTACTTTACCACGGGCAAGCGCCCTGCGGGCGCCCTCGATACAGACAGAGCGCTTGATGACTTCAAGCCACGGATAAGCATCTGCCAGCCGCCTCACCAGCCCAAAGTAGCTCCCAGGCACGGCCTCTCCAGGCCACAGCCGGACTATAAGACCTTTCATGGCCTGTTCGGCCACCCTGTGGAGCTCGACCATTTGCTTCAACTGGTCGCTCAAGGGCACCGGGTGTCCGGCCACAGCATACTGAGACCAGAACACCTTCTCCGTCGAGCTCCCTTCCTCGGCCCGGTAGTAGGTGGTGGCATCTGACTCGCTGCGGGGCAAATCTGCGAACACTCCTGGAGAGCTCCGAACTCGGGTAAGTAAGAAGTAAGTCACTTTCACGTGCTTGCTTTGCATAATGAATGCATTACCCTCCGCTATCTTCTTCATCGCCTCAATTTCCTGGAGGGCATTTTGGGCTTCGGCCTTGGCAGACTTGGCGCTTTCGAGGGCCGCCGCGAGCTCAGACTCTCGCGTCTTTGAGTCAAGCTCCAAACTCTCGTGTTTTTTCACGAGAGCTTGGAGCTCTTGCTGCACCTCCTCCACCCGCGCCTCCTTTTTTCCCCGCTCGGTGCGCTCCGTGGCCGCTTTCTCTTCGGCCTCGGACAACGCTTGGTTCAGGGTGGCCACCTCGGTCGTGGCCCCTGCCATAGTCACGATGATCCTGTCATTTTTTGCAACCACATCTTTTTAATATATACTTACACAAGGTATTACTTACCTTCTTTCTCCTTGACCTACCTCTTGGCAAGGCCGAACACTTTCTCGGACCACTCGAGGCTCTGCTTCAACGCATCGACCTCCGAGGTCAGTGCGGCAGAGGTCAGCTGCGTAGCCTGCATTCCCATATTGACATATTTATGTTAGACTCCTACATTTACTATTAGATCCTCTATTCGGCTTTTCTTTGTGAACACCAAACAGAGCATCAGGGGCTACTATCTATGCGCTAATATTTTCATATATCTTTTACATACCTCAAAGCATGTTAGAAGGCTGGCACAGGCTTCAGTCAGCCCGCTTTCGGCGGACTGAACTTTCTGGATCACCGCACTCATAATAGTGCGGTGCTCCTCGTCGATGGAGGCGCCGTTAAGCACCTCCAGCAAGTTATCCGGTGCCTCTGGTTATCAGGCGCGGTATTCGGCCCAGGACCGGACTTGGAGCCCTTGGGAGCCTTGCTCCTTTTTTGCCCGCAGTCCGGAAGGTCGCCTTGCGGCGCCTCCAGGACCGCCTCCCCTTGGTTTGGAACCTTTTGGGAAAACACCTCGGCGTTGTCTGTAGGGCGAGGGGAGGAAGCGGTCGGAAGTGAAAAGCTATTCACATCCGACGGATCCAAGGAACCACTCGATGATATGTCGACTTGGGCTCGGGGCGGACTGCATGATTATATTCGGCGTTAGGACAAGCTGTGCAATAAAGGAACGCTACAAGTCACTCTGGTGTCCGAATACTTACGACTTTGCCAGGGGCTTGGCCCTGGGCAGCCACTCCTCCTCGCTGTCGGCGGCGTTGGCGGAGTGGTCCGGAGGAAGGGTTCTTACCTTCTTGGACCCTCCGGCCTCCCCAGTTGGGGCGGCCTTCCTTTTCTTTTCTCCCCCCACTAGAGTGGGAGAAGCCTCTTTTTCCTCCTCCTCATCTTCGTGGGAGGAGTGCACCTCGGAGTCGTCGGATGATGAGTCCGACACCACCCGGCGTCGGGAACTCTTTCGGGTTCCCGTGGCCATCTTCTTGGCCTTCTTCTCCGGCACCACGTAAGGTGCCGGAACCAGCAGCTCCGCCAAACGGGCATCTGCTGGGCCTTCGGGCAAAGGAGCCGGACAGTCGATCTGCCCGGCCGTCTCCTGCCAGTCCTGTCAAAGGTACGGGAGCTTAGTGTTGGGGAACGTAGCAGAAATTCAAAATTTTCCTACGTGTCACCAAGATCTATCTATGGAGAGACTAGCAACGAGGGGAAGGAGAGTGCATCTACATACCCTTGTAGATCGCTAAGCGGAAGCGTTCAAGTGAACGGGGTTGATGGAGTCGTACTCGTCGTGATTCAAATCACCGATGATCCTAGTGCCGAACGAACAGCACCTCCGCGTTTAACACACGTACAGCCCGGTGACGTCTCCCATGCCTTGTTCCAGCAAGGAGACAGGGAGAGGTTGAGGAAGACTCCATCCAGCAGCAGCACAATGGCGTGGTGGTGATGGAGGAGCGGGGCAATCCTGCAGAGCTTCGCCAAGCACCGCAGAAGAGGAGAAGAACTTGGGAGAGAGGGAGGGGCTGCACCAAAGGCAAAAGGTATGTTTGAGAGTCCCTCCTACCCCACTATATATAGGGATCCCAAGGGGGGGTGCGCCATCCCCTTGGAGATCCAATCTCCAAGGGGGCGGCGGCCAGGGGAGGAGTCCTTCCCCCCCAAGGCACCTAGGAGGTGCCTTCCCCTACTGGGACTCTTCCTTTAGGGTTTCCCCAGGCGCATGGGCCTCTTGGGGCTGGTGCCCTTGGCCCATGTAGGCCAAGGGGCACCCCCTACAGCCCATGTGGCCCCCCGGGGTAGGTGGCCCCACCCGGTGGACCCCCGGGACCCTTCTGGTGGTCCCGGTACAATACCGATGACCCCGAAACTTGTCCCGATGGCCAAAACAGGACTTCCTATATATAAATCTTTACCTCCAGACCATTCCGGAACTCCTCGTGACGTCCGGGATCTCATCCGGGACTCCGAACAACATTCGGTAACCACATACAAGCTTCCTTTATAACCCTAGCGTCATCGAACCTTAAGTGTGTAGACCCTACGGGTTCGGGAGACATGCAGACATCACCGAGACATTCTCCGGTCAATAACCAACAGCGGGATCTGGATACCCATGTTGGCTCCCACATGTTCCACGATGATCTCATCGGATGAACCACGATGTCAAGGACTTCATCAATCCCGTATACAATTCCCTTTGTCTATCGGTATGTTACTTGCCCGAGATTCGATCGTCGTTATCCAATACCTAGTTCAATCTCGTTACCGACAAGTCTCTTTACTCGTTCCGTAACACATCATCCCGTGATCAACTCCTTGGTCACATTGCGCATATGATGATGTCCTACCGAGTGGGCCCAGAGATACCTCTCCGTTTACACGGAGTGACAAATCCCAGTCTCGATTCGTGCCAACCCAACAGACACTTTCGGAGATACCTGTAATGCACCTTTATAGTCACCCAGTTACATTGTGACGTTTGATACACCCAAAGCATTCCTACGGTATCCGGGAGTTGCACAATCTCATGGTCTAAGGAAATGATACTTGACATTAGAAAAGCTTTAGCATACGAACTACACGATCTAGTGCTATGCTTAGGATTGGGTCTTGTCCATCACATCATCTCCTAATGATGTGATCCCGTTATCAACGACATCCAATGTCCATGGTTAGGAAACCGTAACCATCTATTGATCAACGAGCTAGTCAACTAGAGGCTTACTAGGGACATGGTGTTGTCTATGTATCCACACATGTATCTGAGTTTCCTATCAATACAATTATAGCATGGATAAAAAACGATTATCATGGAACAAGGAAATATAATAATAACCAATTTATTATTGCCTCTAGGGCATATTTCCAACAGTCTCCCACTTGCACTAGAGTCAATAATCTAGTTCACATCGCCATGTGATTAACACTCATAGGTCACATCGCCATGTGACCAACACCCAAGAGTTTACTAGAGTCAGTAGTCTAGTTCACATCACTATGTGATTAACACTCAATGAGTTTTAGGTTTGATCAGGTTTCTTGTGAGAGAGGTTTTAGTCAACGGGTCCGAACCTTTCAGATCCGTGTGTGCTTTACAAATCTCTATGTCATCTCCTAGATGTAGCTACCACGCTCTATTTGGAGCTATTCCAAATAACTGTTCTACTTGGAGCTATTCTAAATTGTTGCTCCATTATATGCATCCGGTATCTCTACTCAGAGCTATCCGGATAGGTGTTAAGCTTGCATCGACGTAACCCTTTACGACGAACTCTTTCACCACCTCCATAATCGAGAAAAATTCCTTAGTCCACTAGTTACTAAGGATAACTTTGACCGCTGTACTGTGATCCATTCTTGGATCACTCTTGTACCCCTTGACTGACTCATGGCAAGGCACACTTCAGGTGCGGTACTCAGCATAGCATACTGTAGAGCCTATGTCTTAAGCATAGGGGACGACCTTCGTCCTTTCTATTCTGCTGTGGTCGAGCTTTAAGTCTTAACTCCATACCTTATAACTCAGGCAAGAACTCTTTCTTTGACTGATCCATCTTGAACACCTTCAAGATCATGTCAAGGAATGTGCTCATTTGAAATTACCATTAAGCGTTTTGATCTATCCTTATAGATCTTGATGCTCAATGCTCAAGTAGCTTAATCCAGGCTTTCTATTGAAAAACACTTTCCAAATAACCCTATATGCTTTCCAGAAATCCTACGTCATTTCTGATTAAAAATATGTTAACAACATATACTCATCAGAAATTCTATAGTGCTCCCACTCACTTCTTTGGAAATACAAGTTTCTCATAAACTTTGTATATACCAAAATCTTTGATCATCTCATCAAAACATACATTCCAACTCCGAGATGCTTACTCCAGTCCTTAGAAGGATTGCTGGAGCTTTGCATACTTATTAGCATCTTTCAGGATTGACAAAACCTTCCAGTTGTATCACATATAACCTTTCCTCAAGAAAATCGTCGAGGAAACAATGTTTTACATCCTATCTACAAGATTTCATAAATAATGCAGTAATCGCTAATATAATTCCAACAGACTCTTAGCATCGCTACGAGTGAGAAAGTCTCATCGTAGTCAACTCCTTGAACTTGTCAGAAAACATCTTAACGACAAGTCGAGCTTTCTTAATGGTGACATTTACCATCATTGTCCGTCTTCCTTTTAAAATCCATCTACACCCAACAGCCTTACGACCATCAAGTAGTTCTTCCAAAGTCTACACTTTGTTTTTGTACATGGATCCTCTCTCGGATTATATGGCCTCAAGCCATTTATCGGAATCCAGGCCCACCATCGCTTCTCCATAGCTCGTAGGTTCATTGTTGTCTAGCAACATGACTTCCAAGACAGGATTACGTACCACTCTGAAGTAGTACGCATCCTTGTCATCCCACGAGGTTTGGGAGTGACTTGATCCGAAGTCTCATGATCAATATCATAAGCTTCCACTTCAATTGGTGTAGGTGCCACAGGAACTACTCTTTGTGCCCTGCTATACACTAGTTGAAGTGACGGTTCAACAACCTCATCAAGTCTCCACCATCCTCCCACTCAATTCTTTCGAGAGAAACTTTTCCTCGAGAAAGGACCCGATTCTAGAAACAATCCCTTATTGCTTTCGAATCTGAGATAGGAGGTATACCCAACTGTTTTGGGTGTCCTGTGAAAATGCATTTATCCGCTTTGGGTTCGAGCTTATCAGCCTGAAACTTTTTCACATAAGCGTCGCAGCCCTAAACTTTTAAGAAATGACAGCTTAGGTTTCTCTAAACCATAGTTCATACGGTGTCATATCATCGGAATTACGTGGTGCCCTATTTAAAGTGAATGTGGTTGTCTCTAATGCCTAACCCATAAACTATTGTGGTAATTCGATAAGAGACATCATGGTATGCATCATATCCAATAGGGTGCAGTTATGATGTTCGGACACACCATCACACTATGGTGTTCCAGGATGTATCAGTTGTGAAACAATTTCCACAATGTCTTAATTCTGTGCCAAACTCGTAATTCAGATATTCATCTCTATGATCATATCATAGATATTTTATCCTCTTGTCACGACGATCTTTCAACTTCACCCTGAAATTACTTGAACCTTGCGATAATTCAGATTCGTGATTCATCAAGTAAATATACTCAACATCTACTCAAATCATCTGTGAAGTAAGAACATAACGATATCCACTACATGCCTCAGCACTCATTGGACTGCACACATCAAAATGTATTACTTCCAACAAGTTTCTTTCTAGTTCCATTTGACTGAAACCGAGGCTTTCAGTCATCTTGCCCATGTGGTATGATTTGCATGTCTCAAGTGATTTAAAATCAAGCGAGTACAAAACGGTCCATTTGCATGGAGTTTCTTCATGCATATATACCAATAGACATGGTTCGCATGTCTCAAACTTTTCAAAACGAGTGAGCCCAAAGATCCATCAACATGGAGCTTCTTCATGCGTTTTATACCGATATGACTTAAGTGGAAGTGCCACAAGTAGGTGGTACTATCATTACTATCTTTTGGCATGAACATGTGTATCACTACGATCGAGATTCAATAAACTATTCATTTTAGGTGTAAGACCATTGAAGGTATTATTCAAATAAACAGAGTAACCATTATTCTCCTTAAATGAATAACCGTATTACGACAGACATAATCCAATCATGTCTATGATCAATGCAAACACCAATCTCGATGGTAGAGGGAGCGTGCGATGCTTGATCATATCAACATTGGAAACACTTCCAACACATATCGTCAGCTCACCTTTAGCTAGTCCCCGTTTATTCCGTAGCTTTTATTTCGAGTTACTAACACTTAGCAACCGAACTGGTATCTAATACCCTGGTGCTACTAGGAGTACTAGTAAAGTACACATTAACATAATGTATATCCAATATACTTCTATCGACCTTGCCAGCCTTCTAATCTACCAAGTAACTAGGGTAATTCTGTTCCAGTGGCTGTTCCCTTTATTACAGAAGCACTTAGTCTCGGGTTTGGGTTCAACCTTGGGTTTCTTCACTAGAGCAGCAGCTGAATTGCCGTTTTATGAAGTATCCCTTCGTGCCCTTGCCCTTCTTGAAACTAGTGGTTTCACCAACCATCAACAATTGATGCTCCTTCTTGATTTCTACTTTTGTGGTGTCAAACATCACGAACATCTCAAGGATCATCATATATGTCCCTGATATATTATAGTTCATCACGAAGCTCTAGCAGCTTGGTGGTAATGACTTCGGAGAAACATCACTATCTCATCTGGAAGATCAACTCCCACTTGATTCAAGCGATTGTTGTACTCAGACAATCTGAGCACAAGCTCAACAATTGAGCTTTTCTCCTTAGTTTGCAGGTTAAGAAAATCGTCGGAGGTCTTATACCTCTTGACGTGGGCACGAGCCTGTAATTCCAATTTTAGCACTCAAAACATCTCATATGTTTCGTGACGTTTCAAAAACGTCTTTGGTGCCTCAACTCTAAACCGTTTAACTGAACTATCATGTAGTTATCAAAACGTGTATGTCAGATGTTCGCAACATCCACACACAACGTTCGAGGTTTAGCACACTGAGCGGTGCATTAAGGACATAAGCCTTCTAAGAAGCAATGAGGACAATCCTTAGTTTACGGACCTAGTCCGCATAATTGCTACTATCAACTTTCAACTAATTTTTTCTCTAGGAACATATCCAAACAGTAGAACTATAGCGTGAGCTACGACATAATTTGCAAAAACCTTTTGACTATGTTCAGGATAATTAAGTTCATCTTATGAACTCCCACTCAGATAGACATCCCTCTAGTCATCTAAGTGATTACATGATCCGAGTCAACTAGGCCGTGTCCGATCTATGCGTGAGACGGACTAGTCAACGTCGGTGAACATCTTCATGTTGATCGTATCTTCTATACGACTCATGCTCGACCTTTCGGTCTTCTGTGTTCCGAGGCCATGTCTGTACATGCTAGGCTCGTCAAGTTAACCCTAAGTGTTTTTGCATGTGTAAAACTGTCTTACACCCGTTGTATGTGAACGTAAGGATCTATCACACCCGATTAACACGTGGTGCTTCGAAACGACGAACTGTAGCAACGGTGCATAGTTAGGGGAGAACACTTCTTGAAATTTTAATGAGGGATCATCTTATTTACTACCGTCGTTCTAAGCAAACAAGATGTATAAACATGATAAACATCACATGCAATCAAATAATAGTGACATGATATGGCCAATATCATATAGCTCCTTTGATCTTCATCTTGGGGCTCCATGATCATCTATTACAAGAACATGATCAATCTCATACATCACATATATCATTCATCACATCCTTTTGGCCATATCACATCACATAGCATACCCTGCAAAAACAAGTTAGACGTCCTCTAATTGTTGTTTGCATGTTTTACGTGGCTGCTATGGGTTTCTAGCAAGAACGTTTCTTACCTACGCAAAGACCACAACGTGATATGCCAATTGCTATTTACCCTTCATAAGGACCCTTTTCATCGAATCCGATCCGACTAAAGTGGGAGAGACAGACACCCGCTAGCCACCTTATGCAACTAGTGCATTTCAGTCGGTGGAACCAGTCTCACGTAAGAGTACGTGTAAGGTCGGTCCGGGCCGCTTCATCCCGCGATGCCGCCGAATCAAGATAAGACTAGTAATGGCAAGCATATTGAAAAAAATCAACGCCCACAACTTCTTTGTGTTCTACTTGTGCATAGAATCTACGCAATAGACCTAGCTCATGATGCCACTGTTGGGGAACGTAGCAGAAATTCAAAATTTTCCAACGTGTCACCAAGATCTATCTATGGAGAGACTAGCAACTTGGGGAAGGAGAGTGCATCTACATACCCTTGTAGATCGCTAAGCGGAAGCGTTCAAGTGAACGGGGTTGATGGAGTCGTACTCGTCGTGATTCAAATCACCGATGATCCTAGTGCCGAACGGACAGAACCTCCGCGTTCAACACACGTACAGCCCGGTGACGTCTCCCATGCCTTGATCCAGCAAGGAGAGAGGGAGAGGTTGAGGAAGACTCCATCCAGCAGCAGCACAACGGCGTGGTGGTGATGGAGGAGCGTGGCAATCCTGCAGAGCTTCACCAAGCACCGCAGAAGAGGAGAAGAACATGGGAGAGAGGGAGGGGCTGCACCAAAGGCAAAAGGTATGTTTGAGAGGCCCTCCTACCCCACTATATATAGGGATCCCAAGGGGGGGTGCGCCAGCCCCTAGGAGATCCAATCTCCAAGGGGGCGGCGGCCAGGGGAGGAGTCCTTCCCCCCCCCCCAAGGCACCTAGGAGGTGCCTTCCCTGCTGGGACTCTTCCTTTAGGGTTTCCCCAGGCGCATGGGCCTCTTGGGGCTGGTGCCCTTGGCCCATGTAGGCCAAGGGGCACCCCCTACAGCCCATGTGGCCCCTCGGGGTAGGTGGCCCCACCCGGTGGACCCCCGGGACCCTTCCGGTGGTCCCGGTACAATACCGATGACCCCGAAACTTGTCCCGATGGCCGAAAAAGGACTTCCTATATATAAATCTTTACCTCCGGACCATTCCGGAACTCCTCGTGACGTCCGGGATCTCATCCGGGACTCCGAACAACATTCGGTAACCACATACAAGCTTCCTTTATAACCCTAGCGTCATCGAACCTTAAGTGTGTAGACCCTACGGGTTCGGGAGACATGCAGACATGACCGAGACATTCTTCGGTCAATAACCAACAGCGGGATCTGGATACCCATGTTGGCTCCCACATGTTCCACGATGATCTCATCGGATGAACCACGATGTCAAGGACTTCATCAATCCCGTATACAATTCCCTTTGTCTATCAGTATGTTACTTGCCCGAGATTCGATCGTCGTTATCCAATACCTAGTTCAATCTCGTTACCGACAAGTCTCTTTACTCGTTCCGTAACACATCATCCCGTGATCAACTCCTTGGTCACATTGCGCATATGATGATGTCCTACCGAGTGGGCCCAGAGATACCTCTCCGTTTACACGGAGTGACAAATCCCAGTCTCGATTCGTGCCAACCCAACAGACACTTTCGGAGATACCTGTAATGCACCTTTATAGTCACCCAGTTACGTTGTGACGTTTGATACACCCAAAGCATTCCTACGGTATCCGGGAGTTGCACAATCTCATGGTCTAAGGAAATGATACTTGACATTAGAAAAGCTTTAGCATACGAACTACACGATCAAGTGCTATGCTTAGGATTGGGTCTTGTCCATCACATCATTCTCCTAATGATGTGATCCAGTTATCAACGACATCCAATGTCCATGGTTAGGAAACCGTAACCATCTATTGATCAACGAGCTAGTCAACTAGAGGCTTACTAGGGACATGGTGTTGTCTATGTATCCACACATGTATCTGAGTTTCCTATCAATACAATTATAGCATGGATAATAAACGATTATCATGAACAAGGAAATATAATAATAACCAATTTATTATTGCCTCTAGGGCATATTTCCAACACTTAGATCCCGCATGGAGTCGATCTATGAAAAACGAGTATCCTGCAATAGGTAAAACAGCTTACCGCGCTGGCTTGGCGCTTCGGGCAGAATCCGCGATCCTCGGAAGCACAAGGGGGAACCTCGGCGCCCTTGAATAGCACCTTCCAGGCATCCCCGTATGTTGTGTCGAAGAGCCTGTTTAGAGTTTGGTGCCGGGCCAGGTCGAACTTCCACAAATTGAAAGCCCGTCGTTGACACGGAAGGATCCGGCGGATGAGCATGACTTGGACTACATTGACGAGTGTGAGCTTCTTGCTCACCATGTTTTGGGTACATGTTTGGAGTCCGATCAGCTCTCTCGAACTACCCCAGGACAGGCCCTTCTCTTGCCAGGAGGTGAGCCGTGTGGGGATGCCAGATCGGAACTCGGGGTCCGCTGCCCATTCAGGGTCGCGCGGCTCAGTGATGTAGAACCACCCCGATTGCCACCCCTTTACCGTCTCCATGAAGGAGCCCTCGAGCCATGTGACGTTGGGCATCTTGCCCACCATGGAGCCTCCGCACTCCGCCTGGCGGCCACTCACTACCTTCAGCTTGACATTGAAGGTCTTCATCCATAAGCCGAAGTGGGGCTTGATGTGGAGGAAGGCCTCGCACACGACGATAAACGCCGAGATGTTGAGGATGAAGTTCAGGTCCAGATCGTGGAAATCCAGGACGTAGTAGAACATGAGCCCCCGGACGAATGGGTGAAGAGGGAATCCCAGTCCACGGAGGAAATGGGTAAGGAACACTACCCTCTCATGGGGCCTGGGGGTGGGGATCAGCTGTCCCTCATCCGGGAGCCGGTGCGCGATGTTGTCGGACAAGTATCCGGCTCTCCTCAGCTTCTTGATGTGTCCCTCCGTGACGGAGAACACCATCCACCTACCTCCCATTGCGGACATGGTTGGAGAAGGTTGAGGTGGGAAATGCGGACTTGGGCGCTGGAGCTCGAGTGTGCCAGAATGGATGAGCAAAGGAGGAAGAAGGCGTGTATGAAAAGGTGAATCCTTATCCCTTTATATGGGCGGACGAAACTATGCGTCCCCACCAGCCTGGTAAAACTCGCTTATCCCCCAAGTGCCGTAATCAATGGCGCAGTTGGGTTACCCACGCCCGTATTGATGAGAATACCGTGATAAGGGGACACGATCTCCGCTTCGACAAGACGTGCCAAGGAAACCGCATCGCAAAACGCGCTGAGGTGGGACAGTAAAAATGATTCAAATGATGACTTGGCTGTGGTGTGATGTCACGCCACAGAATACGTCAGCAGATTAGATTTGTGAAAATATTACTCTCTCTACGGTGGTATGTGGAACTTGTTTTGCAGAGCCGGACACGATCCTCGTGTTCAAAGCATCTTCTATGGAGTATTCGGAGGAGGAACCCGCCTTGCAATGCCGAAGACAATCTGCGCGCCGGACTCGTCGTCATTGAAAGCCTGGTTCAGGGGCCACTGAGGGAGTCCTGGATTAGGGGGTGTCCAGATAGCCGGACTATAACCTTTAGCCGGACTGTTGGACTATGAAGATACAAGATTGAAGAATTCGTCCCGTGTCCGGATGGGACTTTCCTTGGCGTGGAAGGCAAGCTTGGCAATACGGATATGTAGATCTCCTCCCATCGTAACCGACTTTGTGTAACCCTAGCCCTCTTCGGTGTCTACATAAACCGGAGGGTTTTAGTCCGTAGGACAACATAAAATCATACCATAGGCTAGCTTCTAGGGTTTAGCCTCTCTGATCTCGTGGTAGATCTACTCTTGTACTACCCATATCATCAATATTAATCAAGCAGGAGTAGGGTTTTACCTCCATCGAGAGGGCCCGAACCTGGGTAAAAACATCGTGTCCCTTGTCTCCTGTTACCATCCGCCTAGACGCACAGCTTGGGACCCCCTACACGAGATCCACCGGTTTTGACACCGACAGACGCAATGATTGTATCCGGACTTGTATACACAAGTGCAAAAGATATAATATTTCACGAGTCCAATCCGCTGACAACTTTTTGGTGATATGACATCACGCCTGCTCAATCATTATTTTCGAACCATTAGCCAGCCCATCGTCCCACATCCCGAGACGTGGCTTCCTTGGCATGTCTTGTACAAGCGGAGATCGTGTCTCCCCTTTTTAAGGGATTCTTATCAACCCAGACATGGGTAACCCAACCGTTGCTTGGGTAGAACTCCTCGGGAATAGGAAAGTTTGAGGCCCAGGAGGAGACGCTCAATATTCGCGGCCTTTTATATAGGGGTATAGACCCGTCTTTTCCTTTCATGCTCGCTTCCTCAACACTTGCTACCCCGAGTTCCAACACCCGGGTTTCAATCGCCACCAGCTCCAATCATGTCCGGATCCGGCCGTCATGGCTGGTGGGTGGCTTCTTCTGTCATAGAGGGAGATATTGCAAAGCTTCAGGTAGCGAGATATCTAACCACGGAAATCCTTCATCAGCTTCCTACCGAGGAGCAGGTTATTCCAACCCCCAGATCCGGCGAGAGGGTTGTGTTTGTATCCCACTTCCTCCGTGGGTTAGGGTTTGCACTTAACCCCTTCGTCCGAGGGATCATGTTCTATTATGGGCTAGATTTCCATGATCTGGCCCCGGACTCTGTTCTTCTCATCTCCGCGTTTATCGTCACGTGTGAAGCCTTCCATCGAATTCCTCCGCACTTCGGATTGTGGCTCAAGACCTTCGATGTGAAGCCGCAAGCGACAGACGGGGAACAGGCAGAGTGCGGTGGTGCCATAGTGAGTAAGCTTGCTAGCGCTGTTTGGCTGGAGGGATACTTTGCCAAATCTTCCGATTTATGGCAGCAGGGGTGGTTCCATAACAACGAGCCCCGTGGATCCAAGTGGGTAGCTGCGCCCGCATTTCGATCTAGCCGCCCAATTCAGCTTGCATCATGGATTAATAAGGGGTTGGACAGGTGATCAACGGACGAGGTGCGAACTTTGCAAAATCGCATCCGAAGCCTTATTGAGAGGGACATCAATATCGTCAACATTGTTCAAGTGATGCTAGTCCGCCGGAGCCTGCCATGCCAGTGACAGCCTCTCTTCATGTGGGAGTTCAATCCAGAAGGGTCGCGGACTCTTCAGCATTTCTTCGGCACTACGCACGAAGGAATGTGGAGATTATTTTTCGGGATACGAAAGCAATGGCCGGACGCCACCGAAGATATCGGATTAGACTGCAACCATCCGGACACCCCTGTAAGTACTCGTTCGCCGGATACCTCATAATCAGACACTCAGTCCTACTGACCGAATCATCCTTTTTCAGGGCTGGATAAAGAAAGTGGAACGGATCAGATGTCCCGAAGACCCAGCTAATCCTTGTTAACAAGGATGCTGGCCTCGGCACCATGCCAAGCGCCAGCAAGGGAGCGTAAAGAGGAGAGTAAGAAGACCCGGGATGACCTTTATTCTGGAGGTAAGTCGGATACTGAGTCCGGAGATTTCAACCTTTCCTCACCTGAAGACAAAGGCGAAAGAGGACCCAGTATCCCTTCTCCGAGTAGGAGGAAAAGGGCCGTCTCCGAAGGTCGGGAGGGGCGGTCTCCTAAGAGGGGCAAGATGACACCGTCGAGCGGCTTGGGTTTGGAAAGCGATGTTGTCGAACAGCTCCAACATGGGGACAAGCCCTCGACCAAACCGTAAGTGAATCTGGGGTACTTTGATAGTGCCCCGCTCCATTGTCGTTACCGAAGACATACGTAACGTGTCCGTGCATTTTTACAGGTCGGCACAGAGTTATTCTAGGCAATCCTCCCAGAGATGATGGAGAGTGAGACGCCTCCCCCAACCTCCTTGCCCAATAAGGCAGACGACTCCGATGTGTCATCACGGAAGGTTTTTCTTGATCAACAAGCTACGCTGGTGATAAAAGTGGCAGTACCCGAAGGTGGATCTCCGACCGTCCATGATTCTGGGGCTGATAATAAAGGCCCCGGACTGTCTGACGCGCAGCCGGTGGTAATTCCGGAGACGGGTGAACGGATTCCTTCAAAGGATGGATGTGCTCCTAGAGCGGCTTCCGGAGACCCGGAGGCTCCGGATATATTGCGAGACATGCTGCGAAAAGCATCTGTCTCGGAGGACCGGTCTACCTTGATGGGTACAGTGGTTGAGAAGGTTCTGTCCGCGAAGAGTGGATTGAATGAAGCCTTCATGAGCCTGCTAAAAGGCTTCGAGGTTAGTGATATAATGTTTTCAGCTATGTTTGGTTTGCAAAGATGTACCTGTGTATAGGTAGTAGCCCATGAGACTCGGGTCGTCTTCCACAGGGAAGCGAATGGAGGATCGAAAAGAATTACTCAAGGACTTATTCTGATGAACTTGAACACAAGTTGCTTCCCCGTTGGCTACTTCCCGGGCTATGGATATTGCCGAACTCCAGCAGAAGCTTTACGTAGCAGGGGATGACCTTGCGTTAATCAACATGCGTCTTGACGAGTCACAAGGTATATATTCAGGGCAATCCCCATACCTTTTTGCGGTATAAGCATGATGCTGAAATTTGTATGCTGGAATATGCGTGGCTGCAGATGGTGCTGCCGCCGTTGAAGTACTTCGAGCAGAGCTGGCTCGGGCCAAGGAGCAGGCCCGATGTAGCAATGCGGCTGCCGAAAAGGTGTCGGCTGAGCTGAAAGCCGAACAAGCTACACGGCACCAACACAAGGAGAAGATATCCACGATGGCACTTGAACTGGAAAATGCTACTTGCCGCTGTGAATTTCGGGAGAAGCAGAATGAAGCCAAAACGGATGAACTGATTAAGGCCTTACAAGAGGCGAGAGAGGCGCAGTCAGAATCCAAAGCGGCCCGTGAGGAGAACCGGCATGCTAGGGACATTGCGGCTGGGAAACCCTTTCTGCTACAGACCAAGTTCGGTGATCCGAACTATGCTCAGTTTGACTGAGTGTGGAGTTCTCTGGACAAGTTTTTAGACTTGCCGAAGAGTTCTTCCGATGCGGCGCAGTATTATCAGGCGTGATAGGGGTACGCAACGGAGAGGCTTTTCTGGTCACAGTTTGGCACATTAAAGCGCCCTCTGTTGCTGAATGAACAGATGTTCCAATGGGCCGAGCTTCATAGGATATCCGGCGCTGCCATGAAGAACGTCGTAGTCCGGTTGTGGCCAACCGAGCCGGTTCCGAATAGCTACTTTGGTTTGGTGCAAAGGCTTGTTGACGCCGTGCCGCGTATCGACGATGTGAAGCGGTCAACATGCATTTATGGTGCACGGATGGCTTTTGCCCGAGTCAAAACATTTTGGGGGAAGATGAAGGCCATCGATGTTGCGATGAAGAGTCCACCCGAGGGCAAGGACCGTTCAGAACTGGAGCATTATTTTGAGGACGTCCTAGAGGCAGCCCCCTTGATACAAGGTCAGTGCTCGAAAGACATAATGTTCGAGTGAGGTGTATGAGAATTGTAAAAGACAATTTTTTAGTTTAATCTATTTTTATGTTTTGCTCAAAAGCTCGTATTCCTCCTGTGCGGCCGTTTTAATATAATCTAAAAGTTTTCCAGTCATCGGCTTCAGCCCCCTCATAGGTGATAATGCGGCGAGCCAGGCAATCAGACTATAGGGCGTTAACACTTTCACTTAGCCATAGGAGTTTTATGGTGGGGCTACGACATAGCCCCTGGTATGTATGCGGCGTATTATGATATGGTGCCTTATATATTTGATCTGAGAAATATCCCTCGTGTGACACGGAGAATCGCTGAAGATTCCAATAAGTCGTCAAGTGGTTGACCAGCTCTCGTCGCATCATGACAGTCAGTTTTCGGCTTTCTCTACTGAGGTGCTCATCTGGTTTAGACCAGGGCACAATCGCAGTAGTTCTCCCTTTACTACCCTAGCCGATGGAGCGGATGTAGGGTAGCAAGCACAGGGGCCGGGCAACCCAACTATTGACCCAAGACAATGATTCGGAGCTGATGCATATAAGGCCAAACTTGCGACGCCAAAGTACGCTATAGAGCTGTTCGGACTCTTGCTGGAAACTCATTTGTTCCCATACCGAGCCCCTGGCAGGTTTGGCAAGGTATATTTGTGAAATAACCATAGGAGCCATATTCATTGGTGAAACAACACGGATGATTAACTCGGATACTTTTTACTGGGACTTGAGCAATATGCCAATGATTACTTTATATATATATAGACCAGAACCTCGGCTATTTGACATGCTCGGGGTCGGAGGCGGAAGAAGAGGCATAGTACAGGCTCGAAATAAAGAGTGCGGTCTACTGATACGTCCATTTTGCATCATGCTTTTATATTGATATTTATTGCATTATGGGCTATTATTTCACATTATGTCACAATACTTATGGCTATTCTCTCTTATTTTACAAGGTTTATATAAGGAGGGAGAATGCCGGCAGCTAGAATTCTGGGCTGGAAAAGGAGCAAATATTAGAGAACTATTCTGCACAACTCCAAAAGTGATGAAACTCCACGAAATATCTTATAATAAATAATAAATAATCCTCACCAAAGATGAAGACCAGGGGGCCCACGCCCTGTCCACGAGGGTGGGGGGCGTGCCCCCCCTAGGGTGTGCCCCCTACCTCGTGGGCCCCCTGGTGGCTCTCCGATGCCCATCTTCTGCTATATGAAGTCTTTCGTCGAGAAAACTATAGGAAGCAACCTTTCGGGATGAAACTCCGCCGCCACGAGGCAGAACCTTGGCGGAACCAATCTAGGGCTCCAGCAAAGCTGTTCTGCCGGGGACACTTCCTTCCGGGAGGGGGAAATCATCGCCATCGTCATCACCAACGCTCCTCTCATCGGGAGAGGGCAATCTCCATCAACATCTTCACCAGCATCATCTCATCTCAAAACCCTAGTTCATCTCTTGTATCCAATTCTTGTCTCCAAGTCCGGGATTGGTGCTAGTAGGTTGCTAGTAGTGTTGATTACTCCTTGTAGTTGATGCTAGTTGGTTTATTTGGTGCAAGATCATATGTTCAGATCCTTTATGCATATTATTACCCCTCTGATTATGAACATGAATATGCTTTGTGAGTAGTTATGTTTGTTCCTAAGGACAAGGGAGAAGTCTTGCTATTAGTAGTCATGTGAATTTGGTATTCGTTTGATATTTTCATGAGATGTATGTTGTCTAGCCTCTAGTGGTGTTATGTGAACGTTGACTACATAACACTTCACCATTATTTGGGCCTAGAGGAAGGCATTGGGAAGTAATAAGTTGAAGATGGGTTGCTAGAGTGATGGAAGCTTAAACCCTAGTTTATGCGTTGCTTCGTAAGGGGCTGATTTGGATCCATATGTTTCATGCTATGGTTAGGTTTACCTTAATACTTTTGTTGTAGTTGTGGATGCTTGCAATAGAGTTTAATCATAAGTGGGATGCTTGTTCAAGTAAGAACTGCACCCAAGCACCGGTCCACCCACATATCAAATTATCAAAGTACCGAACACGAATCATATGAACGTGATGAAAACTAGCTTGACGATATTCCCATGTGTCCTCGGGAGCGCTTTTCCTATTATAAGAGTTTGTCCAGGCTTGTCCTTTGCTACAAAAAGGATTCGGCCACCTTGCTGCACTTTATTTACTTTTGTTACTTGTTGCTTGTTACCAATTATCTTATCACAAAACTATCTGTTACCACTTATTTTAGTACTTGCAGAGAATACCTTGCTGAAAACCGCTTATCATTTCCTTCTGCTCCTTGGGTTCGACACTCTTACTTATCGAAAGGACTACGATAGATCCCCTATACTTGTGGGTCATCAATACTCTTTTCTGGCGCCGTTGCCGGGGAGTGAAGCGCCTTTGGTAGGTGGAATTTGGTAAGGAAAAATTTATATGGTGTGCTGAAATTTACTGTCACTTGTTACTATGGAAAGTAATCCTCTGAGGGGCTTGTTTGGGGTATCTTCACCCCGACCAGTACAGCAAAGAGTTGCTCCTCAACCTACGGAACCTACTGAAAATGAAATTCCTTTTGAATTTCCTTCGGGTATGATAGAAAAACTGCTAGCTAATCCTTTTACAGGAGATGGAACAAAGCATCCTATTGAGCACTTAATATATGTGGATGAAGTTTTTGGGTTACTTAAGCTTGCAGGTATAACCGATGATGTTGCTAAGAAGAAGGTCTTCCCTTTATCTTTGAAGGGAGAAGCATTGACATGGTATAGGCTATGTGATGATACGAGATCATGGAACTATAGAAGATTGAAATTGGAATTTCATCAAAAGTATTACCCTATGCTTCTTGTTCATCGTGATCGCAATTATATATATAATTTTTGGCCTCACGAAGGAGAAAGCATCGCTCAAGCTTGGGGGAGGCTTAAATCAATGTTATATTCATGCCCCAATCATGAGCTCCCAAGAGAAACAATTATTCAAAATCTGTATGCTTGGCTTTCTGAAAACAATCGCACCATGCTCGATATTTCTTGTGTTGGCTCTTTTATGATGAAGAATATTGAATTTAAATGGGATTTATTGGATAGAATTAAAAACAACTCTGAAGATTGGGATCTTGACGAAGGTAAGGAGTTAGGTATGACACCTAAGTTTGATGGTGTTAAATCTTTTATGGATATCGATATCTTCCATAAGTTTATCACTAAATATGGACTTGTCTCTGATATAGTAGCTTCTTTCTGTGAATCTTTTGCTACTTATGTTGATCTCCCTAAGGAGAAGTGGTTTAAATATCATCCTCCCATAGAAGTAAAAGTAGCTGCACCTATTAAAGTTGAAGAAAAGATTGTCACTTATAATGATCCTATTGTTCCTACTTCTTATGTTGAGAAACCACCTTTCCTTGTTAGAATAAAGGATCATGCTAAAGCTTCAACTATGGTTCGTAAAAGCAATATTAGAACTTATACACCTCCTAAGCAAGTTAAAGTTGAACCTCAGATTGCTATTGTTAAAGATCTCTTGGCTGATAATATTGATGGGCATGTCATTCAGTTCTTCGGTGAAACTGCTAGAATTGCTAAACCTTGTGCTAAAGATAAACATAGACCTGTGGTAGGCGTGCCTGTTATTTCTGTTAAAATAGGAGATCATTGTTATCATGGCTTATGTGATATGGGTGCTAGTGGTAGTGTTATACCATATGACTTGTATAAAGAAATCAAGCATGAAATTGCACCTGCTGAGTTAGAAGATATTGATGTCACAATTAAACTTGCCAATAGAGATACTATTTCAGCAATGGGAATTGTTAGAGATGTTGAAGTCTTGTGTGGGAAAACTAAATATCCTGCTGATTTTCTTGTTCTCAGTTCCCCACAAGATAGCTTTTGTCCCATTATATTTGGTAGACCCTTCTTGAATACTGTCAATGCTAAGATAGATTGCGAAAAGAATGTTGTTACTATTGGCTTGGATGATATGATTCATGAGTTTAATTTCTCTAAATTTCGTAAACAACACCGAGAAGAAGAATTGCCTAGTAAGGATGAAATTATTGGTCTTGCTTCTATTGCCGTGCCTCCTAGTGATCCTTTAGAACATTATTTGCTAAACCATGAAAATGATATGTTTATGAATGAAAGAAGGGGAATAGATGAAATATTCTTTAAAAAGGAACCTATTCTGAAACACAACTTGCCTATTGAAATCTTAGGGAATCCTCCTCGACCCAAAGGCGATCCCGTGTTTGAGCTTAAACCGTTGCCTGATAATCTTAAATATGCTTACCTTGATGAAAAGAAGATATATCCTGTTATTATTAGTGCTAACCTTTCAGATCATGAAGATGAAAGATTATTGAAAACTCTAAAGAAGCACCATGCTGCTATTGGATATACTCTTGACGATCTTAAGGGCATTAGTCCCACTCTATGTCAGCATAAAATAAATTTGGAAGCAGATGCCAAACCAGTTCGTAATCCTCAACGACGTTTGAATCCTTAAATGAAAGAAGTGGTAAGAAAAGAAATACTCAAGCTTCTGGAGGCAGGTATAATTATCCCGTTGCTGATAGTCAATGGGTAAGTCCTGTCCATTGTGTCCCTAAGAAGGGAGGTATTATGTTGTTCCTAATGATAAGATGAATTAATTCCACAAAGAATTATTATAGGTTATAGGATGGTAATTGATTTCCGCAAAATAAATAAAGCTACTAAGAAAGATCATTACCCCTTACCTTTTATCGATCAAATGCTAGAAAGATTATGCAAACATACACACTACTGCTTTCTAGATGGTTATTCTGGTTTCTCTCAAATACCTGTGTCGGCTAAAGATCAATCAAATACTACTTTTACATGCCCTTTTGGTACTTTTGCTTATAGACGTATGCCTTTTGGTTTATGTAATGCACCTGCTACCTTTCAAAGATGCATGATGGCTATATTCTCTGACTTTTGTGAAAAGATTTGTGAGGTTTTCATGGACGACTTTTCTGTCTATGGATCCTCTTTTGATGATTTCTTGAGCAATCTTGATCGAGTTTTGCAGAGATATGAAGAAACTAACCTTGTCTTGAATTGGGAAAAGTGCCACTTTATGGTTGATGAAGGTATTGTCCTGGGGCATAAAATTTTTGAAAGAGGTATTGAAGTTGATAAAGCCAAGGTTGATGCTATTGAAAAGATGCCATGTCCCAAGGACATCAAAGGTATAAGAAGTTTCCTTGGTCACGCCGGATTTTATAGGAGGTTCACTAGGACTTCTCAAAAATTTCTCGGCCTCTGACTAATTTATTACAAAAAGATATACCATTTGTCTTTGATGATGATTGTGTAGAAGCATTTGAAATACTTAAGAAAGCATTGATCTCTGCACCTATTGTTCAGCCACCTGATTGGAATTTACCCTTTGAAATTATATGTGATGCTAATGATTATGCTGTAGGTGCTGTTCTAGGGCAAAGAGTTGATACGAAATTAAATGGCATCCATTATGCTAGTAAGACTTTAGACAATGCTCAAAGAAATTATGCTACTACTGAAAAAGAATTCTTAGCAGTTGTATTTGCTTGTGATAAGTTCAGACCTTATATTGTTGATTCCAAAGTAACTATTCACACTGATCATGCTGCTATTAAATATCTTATGGAAAAGAAGGATGCTAAACCTAGACTTATTAGATGGGTTCTCTTGCTACAAGAATTTTATTTGCATATTGTTGATAGAAAGGGAGCTGAGAACCCCGTTGTAGACAACTTATCAAGTTTAGAAAATCTTCTTGATGACCCACTACCTATTGATGATAGCTTTCCTGATGAGCAATTAAATGTTATAAGTACTTCTCATAGTACTCCATGGTATGCTGATTATGCTAATTATATTGTTGGTAAATTCATACCACCTAGCTTCACATGCCAACAAAAGAAAAAGGTTTTCTACGATTTGAGACATTACTTTTGGGATGACCCACATCTTTATAAAGGAGTAGATGGTGTTATTAGACGTTGTGTACCTGAGCATGAATAGGAACAGATCCTATGCAAGTGCCACTCCGAAGCTTATGGAGGACACCACGCTGGAGATAGAACTGCACATAAAGTATTGCAATCCGGTTTTTATTGGCCTACTCTCTTCAAGGATGCCCGTAAGTTTGTCTCATCTTGTGATGAATGTCATAGAATTGGTAATATTAGTAGACGTCAAGAAATGCCTATGAACTATTCACTTGTTATTGAACCATTTGATGTTTGGGGCTTTGATTATATGGGACCATTTCCTGCCTCTAATTGATATACACATATTCTAGTTGCTGTTAATTACGTTACTAAGTGGGTAGAAGCTATTCCAACTAGTAGTGCTGATCATAACACCTCTATTAAAATGCTTAAGGAAGTTATTTTTCCGAGGTTTGGAGTCCCTAGATATTTAATGACTGATGGTGGTTCACATTATATTCATGGTGCTTTCCATAAAATGCTTGCTAAATATGACGTTAATCATAGAATTGCATCTCCTTATCACCCTCAGTCTAGTGGTCAAGTAGAATTGAGTAATAGAGAACTCAAATTAATTTTGCAAAAGACGGTTAATAGGTCTAGAAAGAATTGGTCTAAGAAACTTGATGATGCATTATGGGCCTATAGAACTGCATATAAAAATCCTATGGGTATGTCTCCGTATAAAATGGTTTATGGAAAAGCATTTCACTTACCTCTCGAACTAGAACATAAGGCATATTGGGCTATTAAAGAGCTCAACTATGATTTCAAACTTCCCGGTGACAAGAGGTTATTTGATATTAGCTCACTAGATGAATGGAGAACCCAAGCTTATGAAAATGCCAAATTGTTTAAAGAAAAAGTTAAAAGATGGAATGACAAAAGGATACAAAAGCGTGAGTTTAATGTAGGTGATTATGTATTGCTATACAACTCTCGTTTAAGATTTTTTTGCAGGAAAACTTCTCTCTAAATGGGAAGGTCCTTACGTTATTGAGGAGGTCTATCGTTCCGGTGCCATAAAGATCAACAACTTCGAAGGTACAAATCCGAAGGTGGTAAACGGTCGAAGAATCAAACATTATATCTCAGGTAATCCCATAAATGTTGAAACCAATGTTATTGAAACCGTAACCCCGGAGGAATACATAAGGGACACTTTCCAGAATGTTTCAGACTCCATAAAGGAATAGGTATGTGGTACGGTAAGTAAACCGAATCCAAAACAGTTTTTAAGACAATATTTCTCCGTTTTACAATATTTTGAAAAATAAGTAGCAGTCCAGGAAGGCCACGAGGGTGGAGGGCGCGCCCCCTACCTCGTGAGCACCTCGTGTGCCTTCCGGACTCCGTTTTTTTGCACGATACATTTTCTGGTCGGTAAAAATTCATTATATTTTCTCCCGAAGGTTTTGACTCCTGTATCACGCTAATATCTTCTGTTCTTATTTCGAGCTGTTTTTCTGACAGATCTAGATTACCATGATGTCCCCAAGTGCCTCCAAGGACAAGTTCTTCGAGAAGGTCATCAACCCTTACCTCGCGGAGGTGCTGCGACACCCTCAAACCACTGAGTTGCGTGATGGGTTGCTGCACATCCGCAATGAAGAGGGACCGAAGGGGACCGGAAGCGTGGAGACGTGGCTCGAAGAAGTGGAACAACAAGTTTTCAAGTGTCAAGGGATGGTGGAACATGGACTCACCTCCACCCACATGATGATCGCGGAGTTCACTAGCAACCACAAGTTGGATGCCGACAATATCAGAGAGGCCATCTTCAAGCTTCATGAGAAGATCGAGCACCTTCAAGCCCAAATCTAAGTACTGCAAAATCAAAACTGTGAGTATGAATATAGATTCAAAAGGATGAGTTTGGCTGCAGATTTAAGGATTCCGGAGACTCGATCATCCTTCTATGATGGTGAGCCTATGCCTTGGAAGATGGACGACAAGCCCGCATCATCAACAACACTTCCACCTTCTTCACTAGCAAAGAAGATGTAATCACATGGGTATGGGCACTCCCCTTGGCAACTGCCAAGCTTGGGGGAGGTGCCCCGGTATCGTATCACCATCACAACTCCTATCTTTACTGTTTTTCTTAGTTCGATCCTATTAGCAGTATCTTGATTTAGTAGAATAAAGTTTATGGCAAGATCTAGTTTTGAGTTTTGCTTTATGATCTCTCGATGTAATCGAGTCCATGAGCTATATAATAAAGATTAGTGTTGAGTCAAGGGCTTGATAGTTTTGCCATGATCTTGAGTGAATAAAAGAAAAGAGAAAAATAAACAAAAGAAACAAAAGTTCATATTGATCTTATTGAGAGTAATGACTTCACATAGAAAGAGTATGATGATTAAAAGTTGTTGGGAGTTGTCAGACATAGTTTTGGTCATCGTTGCAATTAATAGGAAGTAATAAGGAAAGAGAGGTTTCACATATAAATATACTATTATTGACATCTTTTATGATTGGGAGCACTCATTAAAATATGACATGCTAAAGAGTTGATGTTAGACAAGGAAGACAACATGATGAGTTATGTTTTCTTATATCCTAGATAAAGTATGTTGTCATGGATCCTCTAACATGTTGAGCTTGCCTTTCCCCCTCATGCTAGCCAAATTCACGGCACCAAGTAGAGATACTACTTGTGCTTCCAAAAATCCTTAAACCAGTTTTGCCATGAGAGTCCACAATATCTACCTATGGATTGAGTAAGATCCTTCAAGTAATTTGTCATCGGTGCAAAGCAATAAAAATTGCTCTAAATATGTATGATTGATTGGTGTGGGAGAAATAAGCTTTATACGATCTTGTGATGTGGAAGTAATAAAAGCGACGGACTGCATAATAAAGGTTCATATCACAAGGGGCAATATAAAGTGACGTTCTTTCGCATTGAGATTTTATGCATCAAACCATAAAAGCGCATGGCAACCTCTGCTTCCCTCTGCGAAGGGCCTATCTTTTTTTATTATCTTCTACCTTATGCAAGAGTCAGGGTGATCTTCACCTTTCCTTTTTCGTTTTATCCTTTGGCAAGCCCAGCATGTTGGAAAGAACCTGATATATATGTCTAATTGGATGTAGGGGAGCATGAGTTATTATTGTTGACATTATCCTTGAGGTAAAAGGTTGTGGGGCGAAACTATAATCCCCTATCTTTCTCTGTGTCCGATTAAAACTCCGTAACCACAAAGTATTGCGTGAGTGTTAGCAATTATGAAGGACTAGAAGATAGTTGAGTATGTGGACTTGCTGTTTAGCTCTGACATAGACTCTTTCTGATGTTATGATAAATTGCAATTGCTTCAATGACTAAGGTTATAGTTTGTTGGTTCTCAATAAGGTTTCTGATTCATACTTTTGCATTGTGAATAGATCATCACTTGAAGATAAGTAATCATATGACAATATCTATATATGTTGCTGTTATGAGAATAATCATGATGCCTTCATGTCCGTATTTTATTTTTATCGACACCTCTACCTCTAAACATGGGGACATATTTATTGTTATCGGCTTTCGCTTGAGGACAAGCGAGGTCTAAGCTTGGGGGAGTTGATACGTCCATTTTGCATCATGCTTTTATATTGATATTTATTGCATTATGGGCTATTATTTCACATTATGTCACAATACTTATGGCTATTCTCTCTTATTTTACAAGGTTTACATAAGGAGGGAGAATACCGGCAGCTGGAATTCTAGGCTGGAAAAGGAGCAAATATTAGAGACCTATTCTGCACAACTCCAAAAGTCCTGAAACTCCACGGAATATCTTATAATACATAATAAAAAATCCTCGCCAAAGATGAAGACCAGGGGGCCCACACCCTATCCACGGGGGTGGGGGCGCCCCCCCTAAAGCGCGCCCCTCTAACTCGTGGGCCCCATGGTGGCTCTCCGATGCCCATCTTCTGCTATATGAAGTCTTTCGTCGAGAAAAAAATAGGAAGCAACCTTTCGGGACGAAACTCCGCTGCAACGAGGCGGAACCTTGGCGGAACCAATCAAGGGCTACGGCCGAGCTGTTCTGCCGGGGACACTTCCCTCCGGGAGGGGGAAATCATCGCCATCATCATCACAAACGCTCCTCTCATCGGGAGAGGGCAATCTCCATCAACATCTTCACCAACACCATCTCATCTCAAAACCCTAGTTCATCTCTTGTATCCAATTCTTTTATCCAATTCTTGTATCCAAGTCCGGGATTGGTGCTAGTAGGTTGCTAGTAGTGTTGAGTACTCCTTGTAGTTGATGCTAGTTGGTTTATTTGGTGGAAGATCATATGTTCAGATCCTTTATGCATATTATTACCCCTCTGATTATGAACATGAATATGCTTTGTGAGTAGTTACGTTTATTCGTGAGGACAAGGAAGAAGTCTTGCTATTAGTAGTCATGTGAATTTGGTATTCGTTCGATATTTTCATGAGATGTATGTTGTCTAGCCTCTAGTAGTGTTATGTGAACGTCGACTACATAACACTTCACCATTATTTGGGCCTAGAGGAAGGCATTGGGAAGTAATAAGTAGATGATGGGTTGCTAGAGTGACAGAAGCTTAAACCTAGTTTATGCGTTGCTTATTAAGGGGTTGATTTGGATCCATATGTTTCATGATATGGTTAGGTTTACCTTAATACTTTTGTTGTAGTTGCGGATGCTTGCAATAGAGGTTAATCATAAGTGGGATGCTTGTTCAAGTAAGAACAGCACCGAAGCACTGGTCCACCCACATATCAAATTATCAAAGTACCGAACGCGAATCATATGAACGTGATGAAAACTAGCTTGACGATATTCCCATGTGTCCTCGGGAGCGCTTTTCCTATTATAAGAGTTTGTCCAGGCTTGCACTTTGCTACAAAAAGGATTGGGCCACCTTGCTGCACTTTATTTACTTTTGTTACTTGTTGCTTGTTACCAATTATCTTATCACAAAACTATCTGTTACCACTTATTTCAGTACTTGTAGAGAATACCTTGCTGAAAACCGCTCATCATTTCCTTCTGCTCCTCGTTGGGTTCGACACTCTTACTTATCGAAAGGACTATGATAGATCCCCTATAGTTGTGGGTCATTATCTACAAAAAGTTATTTTGGACCTCCTGCCGCATGTCTGCGCCGCCTGTCCTCGGCAAGGGGAATCCTTGATGGAAATAGCCCTTGAGGTGAGTGTAAGGATCCAAACTCCGATAGAGTCAGTTTTAGATGTTTGCCCTGTCTGTCACCTGTTTTCAAGAGATAGAGAAAGAGGAAAAAAAGAAAATAGATAAACAGTATTACGGGAATGCTTGCAGGCTTGTCCGTAGTATGCTTCCACCAATGCCCATGGTATCTTGAGTGCGTAGTGATGTACGCGCGGTACCCATTTTGTGGGTGTACAAGGTGGGCGGCGGAAGCCGGACTGCTATTTCCGCTCCGGGAGTAATCGATCCTCGGGTGGAAACTGCTTCTAACCCCCGGTGTTTCGTTGGTGAACCTCTCCTTTGTCCCTGTCGCCAAGCGGCCTCCTCCCCTTGTGTTCGGCGTTCATCTTGCCGGCCTGCTTAAACACCCGGCAGTTCCTGTTAGTATGATTAGCTGGTTTATCGGGGTGTCCGTGAATCTGGCAGGGTCGGTCAAATATCCTGTCAAGGTTGGATGGTTCATCTCGGTTCGCCTTGAATGGCTTCATCCGTTGACCCGGCTTGGGATTGCTGAATCCGGTGTTGACCGTTGTGTTGCGTGATCTTTCGGTATCACTGCGACTGTTGTTTTTGCTTTGTCGTGGCTTGCCGTTGCCGTCTAGGATGTCGGAAGTGCCCGGGTCGCTGGCGCTATTGCTTCTACGAGCGAGCCAGCTATCTTCTCCCGCGCAAAAGTTGGTCATTAGAGCAGTGAGGGTTGTCATGGATTTAGGTCCTTCTTGTCTCAGGTGGCGTGCAAGCCATTCATCCCGGACGCTGTGTCTAAAGGCTGCAAGGGCTTCCGGATCCGGACAGTCGACGATTTGGTTCTTTTTGACTAAGAACCGAGTCTAGAGCTTCCTAGCTGACTCTCCGAGCTGCTGGACAATGTGACTTAGGTCATCGGCATCCGGCGGCCGGATGTATGTTCCTTGGAAATTGTCAAGGAAGGATTCTTCCAAGTCTTCCCAGCAGCCTATGGAGTTTTGAGGCAGGCTGTTTAGCTAGTGCCGAGCTGGCCCTTTTAGCTTTAGTGGGAGGTATTTAATGGCGTGGAGGTCATCTCCACGGGCATATGGATGTGGACGACAAAATCTTCTATCCACACCACGGGATCGGTTGTTCCATCGTATGATTCGATATTGACGGGTTGGAATCCTTCAGGGAATTCATGATCCATTACTTCATCAGTGAAGCAAAGAGGGTGTGCGGCGCCTCTATGTAGGGCCACGCTACGACGTAACTCTAAAGGAGTCTGTTCGCGGTTTTCGGCTCGGGCGTGACTAGGTTTGTCACGTCCGAATAGGTAGCCATCGTCGCTTGTCGAGGTATACCCTCATGATCCATAGATCAATCTTGCGTGTCCTTCTCTACTGTCCAAGTCTATACCATTGAAGGTCGTCTATACAACCATAAGCTGTGTTATTCTTGCCTTTACAGCG